>NC_048602.1:11285862-11288088 GCF_003668045.3 Cricetulus griseus | reverse complement strand
GTGTTTCCTGAACTTTCCCCTTTCCCTTTCCCCAGCTGATTAGCAAATCAATGTGGAACTGAGAAGTTGAGTTCCCATCAATGGGATGAGACAAAGTCACCTCCACCAGGAATAAAATGCGGAAGCCATGTGTGCTTGAAAACTGGGTTTGAGTTTTGGCACAAGCGCGCGCACACACACCTTGTAGACATTTATTTTTAATTGCCTGGGTGTTTTGCTTGCATTATGTCTCTGCAGTTCCTGGGGAAGCCAGAAGAGGGCACCAGTTTCCCTGGAACTGGAGTTTCCGGCAGTTGCGAAGCGCTGCCTACGGTCTTAATCTCTGATCCATGTTTATATCTCCCTGCAAGCACTGATTTTGCAAAGTTGATGATGATAAATTGCCTTGCTGAGTTATTTTTGCTTTCTTCCTTGTGTTCTTTTGTGCAATGCCAACATCATTCTTTTCCAACACTCAGGAGGCAGAGGGATGCCACACACTCAATTCAGTCTGAGCTACATAGTAAATCCCAGAGAATTATATAATTCTAAGTGAGGCCAGGGAGACTACAGCCTTCGGGTTCATCTGGACCTGGAGTTACATGTGGCACTGAACTGCCTGACGTGGGTACTGGGAACTGAACTTGAGTCCAGCTGCCAGCGAGGAACCAACTCCTAACTGCTGTTCTCCGCAGCCACACCACCAGGACCCGCCCTCCTAACAAACCTCAACGAGGGGCTCATTTGCTTCGTTGCTCAAATTTTAAAATTTGAGCACGTGTAATTTTATTTAGCAATGCTGAGTACTTAATACGTGGAAATCATTCCCCTACACGCGCCCCATTCGTCGTACTCCTCCCCTAACTCCCATGTTGCTTTCGGTTATCCGTGGCCAGGAGGGAGAGATACAAATACCTGTCTCGACTCCAACGAGATCGCATTCACGTTTCCCACATTACAGCGTTAATATATTCAATAGTCGTTTTATTATTGCTGTGGTTAACCCCTTGCTGAGAGTAACTCATCAACTACTACGGATGTTAACGTCCCCGTTTTACAGGGCTCTAGGGTTCGAGGATCCCCCTGGGAATCATGGCCATAGGCACTGTCACACCTTATTGGATTCCCCCGGCGAGCCTCTGACTTGGGTGCCGCTGCCCCACTTGACGGATGAAAGGACTGGAAAGCAGTGCACCCTTGAATCGGAAGCACGGGCGCCGGGAGAGCCCGTGTTTCGCAATCCATCCTTCCGGAGGACTCCCCGAGGAACAGAGGTTACAGGGGGGCCCTCTCCCATCAGCATCCCCCCCACCCCCTGAAAGCACCGGAGTGACACAGGGCTCGCTGTCACTCGCCCGACGCTGCGATCCGGGGCCTGGCCTCTCCCTCCATCCCTCCCTCCCTCTCTCTGCCCGGGAATCAGGCATCGGGTGAAATCACCAGCACCCCGGTCTCAAAACGCGCCAGGCCCGCAGGGGCTTTTTCTTTTTTTTTTTTATTGCTTCACCGCCCGGGAAAGAGCACGTGCCCCGTGTCCCCGCCCACTCTTCCGGGCCGGCCAACTGCGAGGCTCGGATTGGGCGGCGGAGGACCACGCCCCCTCCCCGCGACCAATCCGCTGCCTCGCTGGGCACGCTCCCTCCTTCACGGCCCCGCCTCGCCGCCCCACGTTACGTCCATCCTTCCCCCGCCCCCCCTCCACCCCCCACTCTCCGTTATCCCGAAGCTGCGGCTGCACGAGGCGAACCCACCTCCTCCGGCCTCCCATTGGCCGCTGAGGTCCCGCGCGAGCGGGATGGAGCCCTAGGTCCCCGCCCTCGGGAGCCCGGGCCCGAGCCTCCCCGAGCGGCCTTTCTCCGGGAGCCGGCGTGCGTGCGTGCGGGGGGGGGCGGGAGGGGGGGCGGACGTGCTGTTGGGGAGGTGAGGGGAGGCCGCCGCCCGCAGTCGGGCGCTGCAGGCCGCGCGACGACGCCCCGCTCTGACGCCCCGCGCTGCCCCGCCATCTGCGCACGCCCCGCCCCTCCCGCCCAGCCCGGCGGGCGCGCGCGCGCGCCCTCCGGAGCCGGTTCGTTCACGGAGGGTCGTCCCGCTCCTCGCGCCCGCCCGCCCGGGGAGCTGCTGGCCTCGGCGGCGTTTCCCCCTTCCCAGGCGCGCACGCTCACTCGGCGGCTCGCCGTCGCCTTCGTGCGCGCGCGCGCGCGGTCTCGCGCGCCCGTGCTCCGGGGGTCTACTGGCCCGGCCGGGCCG
>NC_048602.1:11161291-11285362 GCF_003668045.3 Cricetulus griseus | reverse complement strand
GGCCCGCCCTTGCAGTGACACACTTCCTCCAACAAGACCACACCTACTTCATCAAGGCCACACCTCCTAATAGTCCACTCCCTTTGGGGGCGATTTTCTTTCAAACCCCCACATCTTCTAACTTCTATCTTTGTCTCTCATTTCCTGTCCCTTTTCCCTCTGAGGCAAATACATATTCTTTGTGCTCATAACGTGTGGTCTCGGGGTGTCCTGAGCCAATATGGATCTTTTACTTTTACAGTAACTGCATCTCTGCTGAGATCCCAACACCTCTGGCATCTGCAGGCACCTGCGCTAATGTACAAGCCCGCCCACACTCACACCCACACAGGGGCATATACAAATGATTTAAAAAATGACTCTTAAAAACTAAAACCAATAACCTGGCGTGGTCTGTAAGCACACTGAAGTTTCACAAGATCTTCTCTAAATTGTCTTCCCAGTTAAATGCAAGTGTTGAACACTCACCTGAAGCTTGTCATTCCACAGAGAACAGGATGGAATTAGCCTATAATGAAGTCTAGGCAGTTCTTAGGAAACACTGGTGGTGCTGTGCTGCCCCCTAGTGTCCATGATTGGGAATCACGCTTAACCATTCTCAAGAGAGAAATTGCAGGGGGCAGGAAGGTGAGGTCCAAGTCAGTGCCAGAAACAGCCCAGGCCACACTACTGAGCCATTTAACATCTGAAAGTGAGTGTATTGGGCTCAGTAGCAAAGGCACTGTCCCAAATCCTGAGAATCTATTTGGACCCGCAGGACCCACAGGGTGAAAGAAGAAAACTCTCAAAAAAGCCGTCTCCTAACTTCCACTCAGGGCACCCCCCCAACAATAAATAATAAACGCCACACAGAAGTGATTTTCAAAGTTTTGATAGCCGGACAGTGGTGGTGCACACCCCTGATTCCAGCACTCTGGAGGAAGAGGCAGGAGGATCGTTGTGAGTTCAGGCTGATCTACAGAATGAGTTCTAGGACAGCCAGGGCTACACAGAGCAACCCTGTCCTGAAAAGACAAAAACTATATATATATATATATATTCTAGCTCATGTGTGCCCACGTGCTTATGCTCTGTGTCATGGAGTCATTCCTCAGGTGTCTTCCATCTTTTCAAAGGATTTATTTATTGATTGATTTTTAGAGACAGGGTTTCTCTGTGTAGCCCTGGCTGTCCTGGTTTCTGCCTGCCTCCCCCCTCCCCTCCCAGTGCTGGGATTAAAGACATGCATTCCCACCACCAGTGACTTCCACCTACACCCCCCCCCAGCCCGGCTCCCATTGGCTTAGAACTTTGCCAACTAAGTTAGGGTAGTTGGTCAGGAGTCCAGGTATCTCTCGCCTCCCGCCTCTGGTATTACAGGGACACTGTACCATGACCACAGAAGAAAGAATGTACAGGAAAGGGAAACAGAAGAAGAGACCCAAGACATAGTGGGCATGGACTCAGTCTAACTTCATTTTAAGACAAGATTTAGCCGGGCGTTGGTGGCGCACGCCTTTAATCCCAGCACCCAGGAGGCAGAGGCAGGCGGATCTCTGTGAGTTCGAGACCAGCCTGTTCTACAAGAGCTAGCTCCAGGACAGCCTCCAAAGCCACAGGGAAACCCGGTCTCGAAAAACAAAACAAACAAACAAACAAAAAAGACAAGACTTATTTTTCAGTGTGTGTGTGTGTGTGTGTGTGTGTGTTCGAGCACGTGAATGCATGCATATGAGTACTGGTGCCTTCAGAGGCCAGAGGTTTTAGTTCCCTTGGAGCTAGAGTTCAGGTGGTTGTAAGCCATACAATGTTCAACTCACAGCACCCATGTGATGGCTCACAAACATCCGTAACTCCAGTTTCAGGAGATCTGGTACCCACTTCTGATCCATGATGGCACCAGGCACAAATATGTGTATACAGACAAACCACTCAGTACACATAAAATAAATAAGTCTAAATATAAAGAAATAAAAGTTGGTTTTTTTTTTTTTTTTTTAAAAGTAGCCCACCTCCTACTCAAGATTCTGCAGTGGCAGCTGGGCATGGTGGCACACGCCTTTGATCCCAGCACTCGGGAGGCAGAGGCAGGCGGATCTCTGTGAGTTGGAGGCCAGCCTGGTCCACAGAGCGAGTTCCAGAACAGACTCTACAGCTACATAGAGAAACCCTGAGTTGAAAATTGAAAATAAACAAGAGACAGACAGAGAGAGAGAGAGAGAGAGAGAGAGAGAGAGAGAGAGAAAGGAGAGAGGAGAGAGAGAGGAGAGAGAGGGGAGAGAGAAGGAGATTGAGAAAGTAGGTCCCTGCTTCAGGGAACATGAACCAAAAATCAGAGACTCAAATGTGGAAATCATACAAAGAAAGAGGCATGTATGCCTTGGGAAGACAGGAATGGCAGTCACTGGTAAAGCTGCCTTCTCCCAGCACAATAAAGTCCTGGGTCTGTTAGGCAGCCTTACAAAGGAAAAAGAGAAACAGAGCCATCTATGGGACAATGTGGCTATGCACAGGCTAACACTTCGGCCTGCCATATAACTTCCAGCTTTGCAGGTCTAAAGTGGGACCGGATGCTTTGGATCCTTACCACAGGCTGCTGCTGGTCCTGATGGAGATTCTTGTGGTGATGGAGAGGAGTGAGGCTTCCACCAATATTTCTGAGCTGGGGTTATACATTTGAGTTAGCTATTGGTTATGTTCAACATGCATGAGGCTACACTGCCCCTGGGGAAGCAGAGGCGCCTGCAATAAACCCAGGCTGCTGTGTTTTGAAAAACTCCACGTGAAACATAAAGAAAAAAGATATACCTGGGTAGTGGTGGTGCACGCCTTTAATTCCAGCACTTGGGAGGCAGAGGCAGGCAAATCTCTGAGTTCAAGGCCAGCCTGATCTATAGAGTGAGTTCCAGGACAGCCAAGGCTACACAGAGAAACCCTATTTCAAAAAACAAAAAAAGCAAAGCAAAACAAAACAAAATGACCAAATGTTCAATAGGAGGCAGGATGATTTCCAGGTTCAGCTCAAAGTCAGCTTAACCTACATATGGAGACTATGCGTCAAAAATAACAGGAATAGCCAAGGTAGTGGCACAGGCATACATGCCTCTTTCTTTGTATAATTTCCACATTTAAGTCTCTGATTTTTGGTTCATGTTCCCTGAAGCAGGGACCTACTTTCTCAATCTCCTTCTCTTTCTCTCTCTCTCTCTCTCTCTCTCTCTCTCTCTCTCTCTCTCTCTCAAACTCAACACTCCTGAGTTTGAGGCCAGTCTGTTGTACATAGCAAGTTCCAGACCAGCCAGGACTGTGTAAAGAGACCCTGTCTCAAAAATGAGTTAGTTAACAATAAAATAAACGGCTTGCTTGAAACAGGGCACACCTGCGTACATTTGTGCTGTGGGACATTGGATCTGTGTGAAGTTGTGTCTTTTTCCTTCCTTTCTGCCTAAGGCACCTTTTAGTTGGTTTAATAGAGACGAAGCCCCAGGAGTTAAGCAGGAGAGGATAGGTGGGACTTCTGAGAAGAGATAGGAGCTCTGGGAAGAATTTGAGGCAGGGAATTCACCATTGAGAGTCGGAGGAAGTTGGGCATACACTGTATTAAGGAGCGGTAATGAGCCACGTGGCAGAACATAGATTAATATAAATGGTTTAATTTAAGTTATAGGAGCAAGTATGGAACAAGCCTAAGCTAAGACCAAGTTTTCATAACTAATCATAAATCTCCCTTTCATTATTTGGGAGTTCAAGGCCAGCCTTCATACTGGAAGACACAGTCTAACCAAAAACTATGAAAATAAAAAATAAATTGCATGCCACTAATATGACTCATTGAGTATGTTGTTCATGCTGGCCTGATACAACAGGCTAGCCTCTATAATTTTTGATGATCCTCCTGCCTCTGCCTCCCAAATGCTGGGCATACAGTCCTGTATTACCACCCAGCTTAAAATTCCATATTTGTGTGTATATATATGTAGATGGAAAAACAACATAAAATTAAAAGCAGGCTATGCATGGTTGTGCATACTTGTAATTCCAGCACTTGAGAGGTAGAGGCAGAAGGATCAGGAGTTCAAGGTCATCCTTGGTTACACGGCGAGTGTGAGGCCAATCTGGGATACATGACACCTTGTCTCAAGAAATCCAAGAGGGGCTATTGCGAACTCAAAGATGATCCGTAGGCTATAATGCTAAGATTTCTTTATTCAGATAAACACCAGCCCAAACGCAAGCCAGAGCGTGCCCACGTGCTCCCTGACCACGCCCTCATGGGCGTGGCCAGGCACACCTGTAGGGGCTACTAGGAGGCGGGGCTACAATGTCTCCCTACAAGGGGCTGGCAAGATGGCTCATAAGTTAAGCACAAGTATTGCTCTTGCAGAGGACCTGGGTTCAGTTCCCAGTATCCACATTGCAATTCACAAATATCTGTAACTCTGGTTCCAGAAGATCCAATGTCTTCTTTTGACCTTCATGGGCACCAGGCATGCATGAGGTGCACATTCCTGTTACTCGGGAAAAACACTCATATACATAAGATATAATAAGACCAATTTTTTTTTCTTAAAAGGTTGCTGGCGGAAGAAATACTTCATAGTATTTATGACTATAGATTTAATAGTAAATGCTGCAAGACCAGAAGACACAACACAGGAAAAGAGGGTTAAGATGGCACAGTGCTTGCCTAGCGTGCATGAAGGCCTGGCTTCCATCCCCGGCACCACAGGAAGTGGTATAGGGGTGCAGCTTTGTAATCCCAGCATCTGGGAGGAGAAGGCCAGAGGCTCAGAAGTCCAGGGTCATCACTGCTCTGGCGGTTTGAATCAGAATGGACCCCACAGGCTCATATGTTTGAATGCTTGGTCCCCAGTTGGTAGAACTGTTTGGGAAGGATTAAGAGGTGAGGTCTTACTGGAGTGGGTATGGCCTTGTGGGAGGAAGTGTGTCACTGGGGGTGGGCTTTGAGGTTTCCAAAGCCCATGTCATTCCCAGTTAGCTCTCTCTATCTCAAGATGTGAGCTCTCTGGGGCTGGAGAGGTGGCTCAGGGGTTAAGAGCCCTGACTGCTCTTCCAGAGGTCCTGAGTTCAATTCCCAGCAACTACATGGTGGCTCCCAACCATCCATTATAAGATCTGGTGCCCTCTTCTGGTGTGCAGATATACATGGAAGCAGAATGTTGTATACATAATATACTGCTCCCCAGTACCATGTCTACCTGCCTGCTGCCATGCTCCCCAACACGTGGCCAAGGACTCACCCTCTGAAACTGTAAACAAGCCCCCAGTGAAATGCTTTCTTTTACAAGTTGCCTTGGTCATGGCGTCTCTTTGCAGCAACAGAGAAGTAACTAGGACACTTGGCTACATATGGAGTTAAGAGGTTAGCTGGGGGTAAAAAGCAGACAAGAAAAAAAAAAAAATCAAACAGTGTTGGTGAGACGGCTCATTGGGTAAAGCCTCTTGCTGTCAAGCCTGACGACCTGAGTTCGATCCCCGGGACCCACAATAATGGAAGGAAAGGATGGATTCTACGAAGTTATCCTCACACAAAGACTTCCACACGCATGCCCTGTCATAGGTATGCACCACACACACACACACACACACACACACACACACACGATAATACATTCAATAAAAATAAAAAAACGTAAAGCAAACAGGAAAATAAGCAACAACAAAAGTCCATCATTAGTACAGTACTGATGTCACATGGTTCAGCGCCCCAGGGGTTCATCCTTAGCACCATAGCAACGAACTAAATCATGTCAAGGCTGTGCAGCATAGTAGGAGACAGACAAAGGATGTGGACAAGCACATCCTGGAAGATGCTATTCAAACGGCACGCATGAAGATGGGATGAGGGTGGGGAGGGAAAGGGGAGGATGCTTAGCGCAGCTTGTGTATGAATGAATTTGTTACCATGAATCCCATTCCTTCCAGTTGTGATAGCTCATGTCTGTAGTCCTGTATGTAACTCGGAGGCTGACTCTGAGGAGGATTCCTGTGAGTTCAAGACCAGTGTGCGCTACAGAGATTCTGTCTCAAAAAGACAACCTCCGCCCCCCCCCCAAAAAAAAGCAGGTAGAGGCAGGCAGAAAGAAAAAATGGTGGGATTCGGTGGTTCAGTGGTTAAGAGGGCTGCTGTGGCCGGGCGTTGGTGGCGCACACCTTTAGTCCCCAGCACTCGGGAGGCAGAGGCCGGCGGATCTCTGTGAGTTCAAGACCAGCTAGGTCTATAAGAGTCTCCAAAGCCACAGAGAAACCCTGTCTCAAAAAACAAATAAAAAAAAAAAAAAGAGGGCTTGTTGCTTTTCTTTTTTTTCTTTGTTTCTTTCTTTGTTTCTTTCTTTTTTTAAATTTGGCTTTTTGAGACAGGGTTTCTCTGTGGCTTTGGAGGCTGTCCTGGAACTAGCTCTTGTAGACCAGGCTGGTCTACAAGCCTGGTCTACAAGTTAAGGCAGGACCAAGGCAGCTCCCCACCTCCTCACCCCCGACCCCCCTGTGTCTAGGCTGAGCAAGGTATCTCTCCATTCCACTAACTCAGTTTGTGAAAATTTTTAAATTTTTATTTTTAAAAGGAAGAAAACTATTCTTAGCAAAGATCCCATCATCCTGGGCAGATCCTATCATTACAGGGGTAGACCCAATATCCTCCACATAAGTGTGTGAGCACCCTGGAGTGGACAGGCACAGGGCACAGTGTGTGGGTACTCTAGAGTCAAACCCAGTACAACACAGGATACTCTTCCACATGACCAAGTTCTGCTTCCTATTTGAGGTGCAGCCCTGGACCACAATCTCTGTGTGCTGACCCCGAGAGATTTCCTATGAGATTTCCCTCTAGTGATGCTGGTCCCTTGTTAATCACAGCTGATTCTTCAGCCTCAGCATCGACTGAGCCAGTAATTTTTTTTAAAAAAAAATTAAATTTCACAGATTTTGGGGGGGGGATTGGGACAGGTTTGTGTTTTTGTTTTGTTTTTTTGAGACAGGGTTTCTCTGTGTAGCTTTGGAGCCTGTCCTGGCACTCGCTCTGGAGACCAGGCTGGCCTCAAACTTACAGAGTTCCACCTGCCTCTGCTTCCCGAGTGCTGGGATTAAAGGCATGCACCACCAACGCCTAGCCGGTGTTTTATTTATTTATTTTTTCAGACAGGATTTCTCTGTGTATCCCTAGCTATCCTGAAACTTGCTCTGTAGACCAGGCTGGCCTCGAACTCAGAGATTGCTTGCCTCTGACTTCTGACTGCTAGGATTTAAGGTGTGTGCCACCATCACCTGGCCCTAATTCCACAGATTTTATTTATTTATTTGCCACTGGGCCATCTCTGTGGCCCCAATTCCACAGATTTTTAATTCAAATACATCTCACACAAACAGCTCTGAAAGAGACTTTCAACACACATGTACGCACGCACGCACACATGCAGGCATGCACACACACACACAGGCATGCACACACTCCAAAACCTTATAAGTCAGGCAGTCTTTGCTCCCAGGATTATCTTCCTGGTTCCCACAATAGCTCAACAAGCTCTAAGCACTTGGTGGCTTTTCCAGCCCAGGGATTGAAAATCCCCTCCCTTTCTCCTGCAAAACATTCTAAGGAATAAACACCACATGGACAGGCCTATTACCTTAATGCCCATCCTCTGATACCTATGTCTATTCTAGTTGGCTTCTGTTGCCATGATTAAAACAAAACAAAACAAAACAAAACATAAAAACCCAACTGGCTAAAAGCAAGTTGGGGGGGGAAGGCTTGATTTAGCTTACAGGTCACAATCTACTGTTAAAAAAAGGCCAAGAAGAAATCAAGACTGGAACCTAGATGAAGGTACTGAAACAGAGACCCTTGAAGCTACTGGCTTGCTTCCAGGTTCCCACACCATTAGCTTTCTAGTTTCCCCGCCCACCACTATCTCTACCCCCACCTCTGCTGCGCTTACCCTGAGGGTGCACAGTGGCTGGGCCCTCCTACACCAATTAGCAAGCAAGATAATGCCCTGCAGATATGGCCCCCGGGGTCAATCTGATAGAGGCGATTGCTCAATTGAGGTTAACAACCAAGATTAGCCTTCGCAGGCTCTCTGGCCAGCCAGTCTAGTCTGTCTACTAGGTGAATTCCAGACCAACAAGAGAACTTGTCTCAAAAACAAAACAAGGTAACAAAACACTTAAGATTGACTTTTCTTTTTCGAGACAGTGTTTCTCTAAGTAGCCTCTGGCTGTCCTGGAATTCACTCTGTAGTCTAGCCGGCCTCTGCTGGATTAAAGGCATGAGCCACCACAGCACCTCTCAGCTGAGTCTGACTCTCTGACTCTCGGGACTGGAGAGAAGGCTCAGTGGTTGAGAACACTGGCTGCTCTTCCAGAGAACTCGGGGTTCAATTCCCAGCACCCTGTGGCTGTTCACAATTGTCTGTTAACTACAATTCCAGGGGGCTGATGAACTCTTCAGCCCCCAACCACCCAGCAGGCATGCCATGGTACACAGACATACACATAAAAAAAAAATTATAACGGGAATACATGGCCAATGTCTAGTGTTTGGGAAATAATGGAACAACTGAAATTCTTTATTTCCCCACCACTCCTTTCCTTTCCTCCTCCCCAACCCCTTTTCTTGACAGGGTCTCACGTATCCCAGACTGACCAGAACTCAATGTGTACACAGTCAAGCATGACTTTGAACTTTTGACCCTCCTCCTGCCTGTACCTCCCAAGTACCAAGATTACCGGTGTGGGCCACCAGGATCTCAAGTATGCTAGGCAAGCATTCTACCAAGTAAGTTAGGTTCCTCCAGCCCTAAAATTCTTAAATAACTTCACAACGGTGCATTAGTTAGAGCTGAGCATAGTGGCATATGCCTGTAATCCCAGCACTAGGGAGATGGGGGTGAAAGAATTAGGAGTTCAAGGTCTTCATCAGCTACATAGAGAGTTCAAGCCTCGGTACCCCGATATTAAGCCTCTCTGCCGACGCAGTAAATCAGATCAGGCCGCATTAATAGTCCAGGTTTATTGAGCAAAGCAATAAAAACCCACGTGGTCCCAGGGTTGGAAGAGAAACCAGGAGGGAGAACTACCAGGTAAATGGGGGCAGAATTTGGGGTGGTGGTGGGAGGCACTGCACCTTAAATAGCCCGTAGGCTGGTCTTGAGCATCTCAGGGGGAGGAGCCCACGGTGGCAGGCTTCCTCAGGGGCGGGGTCTGGAATGGGAGGAGCGGGACTGGGTGGAGCTTCCCAACATCATCCTTCTTAAAACCTTAAAACAATGAATGGGGCGAGTGAGACGGCTCATCTAGTAAAAGTGCTAGCCACACAAGCGCAGGGAGCCGAGTTCAATCCCTGGAATCCCCCCAACAGGGTGGAAGACAAGAGCTGCCTCCCAGGTTGTCCTCACGCCCACGTGCATGCCGGGCCCAGTGTGCACACACACTTAACTTACTTAATTTGGAAGAAGTCAGTTGGAACACACACTTTACAAAACTTCCTGGGAAGATGTACAAAACTCACCCTCTGAGCAGCACTAAGCTGGTTTGAACGAGCATGGCCTCCATAAGCCCTTAGGGAGTGGCACCATTAGGAGGTGTGTGGCCTTGTTGGAGGAAGACTGTCACTGGGCAGGAAGATTTGAAAATGCAAGCCTGAGAGGACTATAGACTGAGCCACTTGGACAACTAACTAGGTGAGATCCTGCCTCGAAATAAAAGGGGAAAGAAATCTGAAGTCGTAGCTCAGTGGGAGAGAGCTCGCCCTCCAACACTCCAGAGCCAAAAAGCAAACAGCCTCAAAACAAACAAGGTGTGAACTGGGCCTTGCTCGAATTTACACTGAAGTTATTCCATCTCCCCTCCTCCTCGCTCTTGCTTTCTGAGGCAGGGTTTCGCCGTTTCCCGTGGCTGCCTTTGAGTAGCCCAGGCTAGCCTGTAACTCACCTCACAGATCCATCTATCCTCAACTTTCCGAATCCTCCGGACTCTCCCCCTTCAGTTCTGGTATTATGCCATGCCAGGCTAATTTTAAAAATTTATAGAAATAGGGTCATGGTGCAACCTGCCATCAAATATCTGGCGCAGCGTACACTAGAAGTCTCGAGTCGTTCCTGGCGCTCGAGGATTCTGCGGCGACAGCCAGCATCCCCCCCAGCCCCACCCCCCTTCTCGTTCCTTCCTCGTGATTGGCTGCCTTTCTGGCCAATGGTGGGAGGTTTCATCATTTGCTGAATTCTCCCGCAGCGGCCTCGAGATGCGGCTTTCTCTGCTCTGCTGGTAGTCGGCGCTGTAGGATCATCGACTCCTAGATCAAGCTCTGCCCTCTACCCTCTCTGTAATTCTCGGAAATGGAGACTATCTCCGAGCATCGCTAATTTGTCTGAAAACTTTTGTGGGTTTTGTTTTTGTTTTCCTCCCTTGCCTGTCCATCTCTGTGATACGCGTCCAGACCTGACGCGCTGTGTGTATGGTCCCTTAGCACTGCGGTTGGATGTGCCCTCCAGCTAGCTGGGCCCGCAGGGGCCACGCTTGGGAAATCTTGATAGAGATCCAAACCGGCAGCCCGCTCTTCTCTCTGTCAGCTAATTGTTTAGTCGGATGTTTGTTTATCCTGGAGTGGAGGGGAGCCGGGTTCGCGGGGGTGGCTGCCCCCAGGGAAGCCTGCTTCCTGTCGTTGGCTTACTCAGCTAGAAACGATTCTCCTTCTTAAGCACTGGGAAGAATTACAGAGCTGGGAAGGCCCTGCCCAAAGGTACCTTCACCCAACAACAACAAAACGCTTTCTGAGCCCCTCCCTTTTGCTTAGACCTATTAGAGACATGGTGGTGATTGTGGGAGCTTTGGGGCTGCTCTTATGCCATAGGGAAGAATTATTAAGAGATAGGAATGACCCAGGGTGATCCAGGGGCTTTAGGATCCTAGAGAGGCCACCTGACCCAACCTGAGGGGACATCTGAAAGTAGGAGTGAACAGAAAAGAACTTTGACTTTTTCACTACCAGGAGACTGAATGCCAACTACTCCTTTTGTTTAACCTTCAATTAATTATTCGTTAAAATTTATTTTTTTTATATATGTATTTTTGGTTGAGCCAGGGTCTCATGTAGCCTGTGCTGGTCTGGAACTCACAGTGCAGCCAAGGCTGACCTTGATCCTTCTGCCTCTACCTTCAAAGGGCTGTGATCACAGGTGTGTGCCGTAACACCAGAGTCCCGTCCTGTTGATGACTGACCCCAGGACAAGCTAGGCAGGCACTCTAGCAGCTGAACTCCACCCTTTGCCCAGTATACACATCTATTAAAGACCCAGGATCAGGCCAGGCGTTGGTGGTGGTGTACTCCTGAAAGACCTCAGAAGAGATACTTTCGTAGAAGAAGAAGACCCACACCCAGGAATCATCGAAACCACGAACTCTGGATGCAAGAACAAGAGGATTTATTGATGGCGCCGGGCACCCGGGGACTTAGCTTTTTGTTAGGCTAAACCCTGAGCCCCCGGAAGGGGAGTCCTTTTATAGGGGAAAAAGGCACCGTAATAGTCAGGCGAAATGGCCTTTATCTTTTGCCGGTCCAGATGGCTGACCTTGGGACGGAGCGGTCCGGCGGGGGCCGGGGCCGGCCTTGCGCGGCGGCGGGGAAGTGCCGGCAGCTGTGGGGATCAAGGGTCAGGGGGTGCAGGGGAGGATGTATTCGCCAGCTGCATGCAGGAAAACTTAAAAGAGAAAGCTAAGGGCGGGGGTCTTTCATTCCCCCATTTCTCTTGTAACTGAATGGAATCTTTCATTCAGAGGTCTCTGGATACTCTGGATCTATTTGCTTTAGCTGATGATATTGTTGAGTTAAGACTAAGGCCTGTACAACAGATAGTCGTTCTCTGATGAATTGAGTCAGTTTGTTCAGAATGCAGGGACCAAATATGAGGATCAAAAATAGAATAACCAGAGGTCCCATGAGCGTGGATATAAGGGTAGTCAACCAGGGGGACTTAGCGAACCATCCTTGTTGAGACTCAAATAGCTGTTGCCTCTGTTTTAGCCTCTCCCTAAGTTTGGCCATGCTGTCCCTAACTATTCCTGTATGATCCGCATAAAAGCAGCATTCTTCCTTGAGGGCAGCACATAGCCCCCCTTCCTGTAAAAATAATAAATCTAATCCTCGTCTGTTCTGCAGGACCATCTCAGAGAGTGATGTTAAGGATTTCTCGAGTGCACTGACTGACTCTTCTAGGACCTGGATATCCGTGTGCATGGCTTGTTGTAGAAGCTTAAAATGATTAATTCCCTGTAGGGCAACGGTTCCGGTCCCTATGCCGGCTGCTATGCCCCCCACTGTTATTCCTCCTAATAATAGGGCCACGGTAAAGGATATTGGCTCTTATATCGGGTTGATTTCTCTAGTACCCTATAAATATATTCAGGTTGGTGATATGTGACCCTGGGCCAAAGTTCTGTCAATATACAAAAGTCAATAGTGGCATTGAGAACGGTAGTAGAGACGCAGGGGGTCAAACCAGTACTGCCTATGCATAGCCCCTTTCCTGAGACCTCAGACAATGTGAGCTTGTGCTGCATGGCAGTTTTACAACTGGTAGGCGCTGAGGTCTGGTGACGCCGGACCCAGACAGTGTCCCCGATCTGGTAGGAATGGGGAATGGTAGGATGGTCCCTCTGGTCTTTATAAGTTTTTTTTTTTTTAAAAAAAAGATGTGAGCCCATATGGCCTAGGGGTATGCTAGGGGGAGTAGGAGGACCCAGTCTCTAGTGTCCCCATCAGGGAGTGATAGGTACTGGCATCCCCTCGCAAGGAAGTTCCCTTTGACTTAGCACTTCAACCAGGGAGAATGGACGGCGAAATTCTTTTCCAAACTGCTTCCTGCTGACTTTGGGACGAAGTTAGGGACCCCAGAAGGTTGAAATGCTAGTCAAAAACAAAAAGGAATTTAGGCAATGGGGAATCCATCAGGGGCTTCTGGTTAGCTGACATTGTTGCAGAGATAGGGGGTGTCCATATCAGCAGACTGGTTCACATCCATAGCAAGTCTAGGGTTCGCAGTCTACTTAGAACAGTCTGAAGTCAGCAACTGGTACTCAGATGTCTGTCAGAAGCAGAAACCTGTTTAAGACATATTTAAACTAGGAACAGAGGTTAAAACTTATTTATAGAAGCCCACGGTGCAGAAAAAGCAGATATCTGGATATCTGTTCAAACAGCAAGAACATATTTATAACTTTGAGTCCTAGCAAAAACTACAGATTTGGGCTATAAGCATGTACATTTTTCTTCTGTCCAGAGAGCTAGGTATGGATTGGACAGAGGTGCCTTTGGCCTGATGAAAAGCCCTTTAAGTTTGTACTTAGATGACAACCAAAATAAACTTAAAAACCTTGAGCTTGTGCCTGAACAGTAGATAGTCATTATTTTATCAGCTAACATACTGACTAGTCTATAGTGGATCTGACTGTCTGATGCTGTCAAGCTGACAACCAGTAATATTTCAGAGATCTGAGAAGGGTATATTTTATCCGAATCTACTAAAAATTGACAGAAGCCAGTTAGAAGCAAGTCCATATACAGTTAGCCAAATCCAAGTTTCTCCATTATCGTTGGAGGCAGCTGTCTCAAAGAACAACAATCTTCGCCAGGCCTATATTGTGAGAGGTTTTATTTTCTCTCTGTGGAAGAGGGACATGGAAAAGACTGACCTTGTTTTGTCTAGGCAAAGGGGTACAATCAATTTTCCAGTGCCCAGCAGCTTTGTCCACAGTCTCGGCCAGGTTCTGGCAGGCGGCAGGTTTCATATCTGAGCATCTGCTCATTGGTCCAGGTGCAGGAACTGAGGTGCCTGTAATCTTCGAGTCATTGTCAGGATCTGGCAGTCTGTCTGACATTATAAACTTTAAAGATAACAATTTAAATGCCATATTCTGAAGATCTCTGAAGCATTAGAGGTCTGTTTGTCTGTTTTAATTACTTGCCTTAAGCACACATTAAGTATACAGGTGGCTAGGTAAGGTCTTATTTCTGTAAATAATTTTTAGTCTGACTGTAACTGGTTTTAACTTAGTAAGATGTTTGAAACAGCACAGCTGAACTTAAAACTGCATAGAGCTACCTTATATTCCTTAAACAGTAGCTTAACTTCTTTCTTAGGCAGGGTTTTTCTGTGACTTTGGAGCCTGTCCTGGAATTCGATCTGCCGGACCAGACAGGCCTTGAACTCATAAAGATCCATCTGCCTCTTACTCCCGAGTGGTGGGATTAAAGGCGTGTATCCCCAATGTTCTAAACTTAAGGCGTGTGCTACCAACATCCTGAGCTTAAAGGTGTGTGTTATCAACATCCTAAATTTATTTCTAAAATATAAATTGTAATACCTTATAATAGATCAGCATCTTTCATAAAACAAAAACTTTACATTGTCAGGCTTTGCTCAAAAATAATTTTAAATTGAAGCTCTTTAAGTACAAACATTAATAAAAACAAACATAAAAAAAAACTGGTTTTAAAAAGAAATTTAAATTCCCTTAAGGTCTTTCTGTAATATATAGAAGCATTAACATTGTAAATCTCAATTGAAAAACTTGTTTCTAAGATGGTACCTCTAATTTCCATGCGGTCATCTTTAGTCAAGATGGCGGTTTAAGTATTCTTTTTTTAATTTTAGCAAAATGGCGACCAGTCAAGTCATATGAACATTTTAAAACAAGTATATATAAAACAGAATTAGCTTAATATGGTTAAAATTTTAGACATGAGAAACCATAGCACAGTTTACATTTTTCTCTGACTTATAATAACCTTTTTTCTGACTTTTAACAACTTTCCTCTGACCTTTTACAACTTGCTTTGACCCTCCATAACTTTCTGTAACAATCTTCTCTGCTATGACTTGCTTGCTTTAATTTTCTATAACCTTTTAGTTCATTTCTCTGACTCTCTTAGACATTTCTAGACAAATTTTTTTATTATTTAAGTTTTTTTATATTTTTTTCTCATTTTTTTAGTCAATATAAAAATTTTGTCAAAGTCCCCTTTTCATGAAGTATAGCAAAAAGCACATTGATCCCTGTCCAGGTCGCTGGTGGCCTGCCCTGGATCTTCCGGATCATAGGGAGTATGCATCCTATATATTTCTTTTAGTCTCTCTAGAAAAGCGGCAGGTGATTCCTCCGCCCTCTGCATCATCTGCTTCACCTGGGCCAAATTGGTGGGTCCGTGTCCTGCCCCCCCCCCAGACCCGCTGCGAACACCCGGTGATAGAGACGTCCTACCTGCTTCAGTGGTAAAATCCCATTCAGGTCTTTTAAGAGGGCAAGCTGCATCAATTTCATTGGGCAGCTGTTTCTCCTCCGAGGTTAAGGGGACCTAGGCGGCGGCGGCCGCTTCTGCCTCTGGCGGGGGCGGCGGCCGCTTCTGCCTCTGGCGGGGGCGGCGGCGGGCGGTTAGAGGGGGAAAGGAAGGGGGGCCCTTGGGGTGTCTTTTACCTGAAATATAGTTTGGGGGTTAAAGGTATCATCCCGCGGCCAGCCCACGTCAAAGGCTGGCCATTCTGAGGAACAAAGAGTAATCCATTTGCGTTTATGCACATCAACTACAAAACAAAGACCGAACAACACAGAACAGGCTTTCGCAGCGCAGTTTCGACAGAGTCGAAAGTAAAACTCCAGAAAACAAATGAGCCCACTGAAGCTCCAAGCGCTAAGGCATCTACCCTAGCCAGAAAACAAATGAGCTCACTGATGCTCCAAACGCTGCCAGGACGTCTCCTGGAGCCGCGGCTCCCCTCCGAGCCGCCAAATACGAAATGTACTCAGCTGGGTACTGCAAACGCAGGCGCAGTTCATAAGACGGATTCAGACAGACAAGACACAAGACGACACAAGACAGCGGATCCGCACAACGCTTACCTCCCAGACGTGGGTCGGTGGTCCCTGGGCGGGTCTCAATCCCGGACGAGCCCCCAAATGAAAGACCTCAGAAGAGATACTTTCGTAGAAGAAGAAGACCCACACCCAGGAATCATCGAAACCACGAACTCTGGATGCAAGAACAAGAGGATTTATTGATGGCGCCGGGCACCCGGGGACTTAGCTTTTTGTTAGGCTAAACCCTGAGCCCCCGGAAGGGGAGTCCTTTTATAGGGGAAAAAGGCACCGTAATAGTCAGGCGAAATGGCCTTTATCTTTTGCCGGTCCAGATGGCTGACCTTGGGACGGAGCGGTCCGGCGGGGGCCGGGGCCGGCCTTGCGCGGCGGCGGGGAAGTGCCGGCAGCTGTGGGGATCAAGGGTCAGGGGGTGCAGGGGAGGATGTATTCGCCAGCTGCATGCAGGAAAACTTAAAAGAGAAAGCTAAGGGCGGGGGTCTTTCACTCCTTTAGTCCCAGCACTCGGGAGGCAGAGGCAGGAGGACCTCTGTGAGTTTGAGGGTCAGCCCTGCTCTACAGAGCGGAGTTCCAGGACAGCCTCCAAAGCTACACAGAGAAACCCTGTCTTGAAAAACAAAACAAAACAACAACCACAACAAAAAGGACCCAGGATCAGGTCACATCTGTTAGGCCACTCTGAGGAAGTGACTTTAACTTGAGACTTGAAGAAAAGGTGACAAACTCCAAAAAGAAAAAAGTTCAGAGTGAGACACTGTCTGTTCCCATAGAAAAACGTTCAGAGTGAGACACTGTCTGTTCACATATTTTCCAAGACTGGGAGGGTTTGGAAGGATATTTTATGTGAGCTGGTGGTTTGCCTGCATGTATATCTGTGTGCTCGGTGCCAGTGGAGGTTTGAAGAGGGCATCAGAATCCCTGGAACTGTACTTACATATGGTGTGTGTCACTACACAGGTGCTGGGAATATAACTCAGAAAGAGCATCCAGTGCTTTTAACCACTATGCCAATTCTCCAGCTCTGGAAGGGTGTTATAAAGATAGTTTTTGGCCAGGCAGTGGTGGTGCACACCTTTAATGTCAGTACACAGGAGGCAGAGGCAGGCAGATCTCTGTGAGTTCGAGGCCAGCCTGGTCTACAAAGTGAGTTCAAGGACAGCCAGAGCTACACAGAGAAACCCTGTCTCAAAAAGAAAA
Organism: Cricetulus griseus; assembly: GCF_003668045.3. Classification (NCBI taxonomy): domain Eukaryota; kingdom Metazoa; phylum Chordata; class Mammalia; order Rodentia; family Cricetidae; genus Cricetulus; species Cricetulus griseus. The sequence continues at coordinate 11,268,301 of NC_048602.1, read as the reverse complement.
AACTAAAGTTTTTTGGACTCTGTTGTGGTAGTGCATGCACTCATCTGAGAAATAGGATTTGTTTTCTCTCCAAGGTAGTTAGTCCAACAAGGGTCTGTGTTTCCTGAACTTTCCCCTTTCCCTTTCCCCAGCTGATTAGCAAATCAATGTGGAACTGAGAAGTTGAGTTCCCATCAATGGGATGAGACAAAGTCACCTCCACCAGGAATAAAATGCGGAAGCCATGTGTGCTTGAAAACTGGGTTTGAGTTTTGGCACAAGCGCGCGCACACACACCTTGTAGACATTTATTTTTAATTGCCTGGGTGTTTTGCTTGCATTATGTCTCTGCAGTTCCTGGGGAGGCCAGAAGAGGGCACCAGTTTCCCTGGAACTGGAGTTTCCGGCAGTTGCGAAGCGCTGCCTATGGTCTTAATCTCTGATCCATGTTTATACCTCCCTGCAAGCACTGATTTTGCAAAGTTGATGATGATGATAAATTGCCTTGCTGAGTTATTTTTGCTTTCTTCCTTGTGTTCTTTTGTGCAATGCCAACATCATTCTTTTCCAACACTCAGGAGGCAGAGGGATGCCACACACTCAATTCAGTCTGAGCTACATAGTAAATCCCAGAGAATTATATAATTCTATGTGAGGCCAGGGAGACTACAGCCTTCGGGTTCATCTGGACCTGGAGTTACATGTGGCACTGAACTGCCTGACGTGGGTACTGGGAACTGAACTTGAGTCCAGCTGCCAGCGAGGAACCAACTCCTAACTGCTGTTCTCCGCAGCCACACCACCAGGACCCGCCCTCCTAACAAACCTCAACGAGGGGCTCATTTGCTTCGTTGCTCAAATTTTAAAATTTGAGCACGTGTAATTTTATTTAGCAATGCTGAGTACTTAATACGTGGAAATCATTCCCCTACACGCGCCCCATTCGTCGTACTCCTCCCCTAACTCCCATGTTGCTTTCGGTTATCCGTGGCCAGGAGGGAGAGATACAAATACCTGTCTCGACTCCAACGAGATCGCATTCACGTTTCCCACATTACAGCGTTAATATAGTCAATAGTCGTTTTATTATTGCTGTGGTTAACCCCTTGCTGAGAGTAACTCATCAACTACTACGGATGTTAACGTCCCCCACGTTTTACAGGGCTCTAGGGTTCGAGGATCCCCCTGGGAATCATGGCCATAGGCACTGTCACACCTTATTGGATTCCCCCGGCGAGCCTCTGACTTGGGTGCCGCTGCCCCACTTGACGGATGAAAGGACTGGAAAGCAGTGCACCCTTGAATCGGAAGCACGGGCGCCGGGAGAGCCCGTGTTTCGCAATCCATCCTTCCGGAGGACTCCCCGAGGAACAGAGGTTACAGGGGGGCCCTCTCCCATCAGCATCCCCCCCACCCCCTGAAAGCACCGGAGTGACAGGGCTCGCTGTCACTCGCCCGACGCTGCGATCCGGGGCCTGGCCTCTCCCTCCCTCCCGCCCTCCCTCTGCCCGGGAATCAGGCACCGGGTGAAACCACCAGCAACCCGGTCTCAAAACGCGCCAGGCCCGCAGGGGCTTTTTCTTTTTTTTTTTATTGCTTCACCGCCCGGGAAAGAGCACGTGCCCCGTGTCCCCGCCCACTCTTCCGGGCCGGCCAACTGCGAGGCTCGGATTGGGCGGCGGAGGACCACGCCCCCTCCCCGCGACCAATCCGCTGCCTCGCTGGGCACGCTCCCTCCTTCACGGCCCCGCCTCGCCGCCCCACGTTACGTCCATCCTTCCCCCGCCCCCCCTCCACCCCCCACTCTCCGTTATCCCGAAGCTGCGGCTGCACGAGGCGAACCCACCTCCTCCGGCCTCCCATTGGCCGCTGAGGTCCCGCGCGAGCGGGATGGAGCCCTAGGTCCCCGCCCTCGGGAGCCCGGGCCCGAGCCTCCCCGAGCGGCCTTTCTCCGGGAGCCGGCGTGCGTGCGTGCGGGGGGGCGGGGGGGGGCGTGCTGTGTGGGGAGGGGGAGGGAGGCCGGCCCGCAGCGCGCGCGCGCCGCGACGACGCCCGCCTCTACGCCCGCGCGCGCCCCCGCCTCTGCGCACGCCCCGCCCCTCCCGCCCAGCCCGGCGGGCGCGCGCGCGCGCCCTCCGGAGCCGGTTCGTTCACGGAGGGTCGTCCCGCTCCTCGCGCCCGCCCGCCCGGGGAGCTGCTGGCCTCGGCGGCGTTTCCCCCTTCCCAGGCGCGCACGCTCACTCGGCGGCTCGCCGTCGCCTTCGTGCGCGCGCGCGCGCGGTCTCGCGCGCCCGTGCTCCGGGGGTCTACTGGCCCGGCCGGGCCGTTTATCCTGCACGGTCCGCCCCGACCCCACCCCTCAGGCTCCGCCCCCGACCTCAGGCTCCGCCCTCGCCCCGCCCCCTCAGGCTCGGCGCAGGCGCACTAGTGAGAGAGAGGGGGGGTCTTCAGGGGGCCGCTCGCGGCCGCGCCAGGAAGGAGGAGGCGACGCCGCCGCCGCCGCCGCCGCCGCCATTGCGCGGGAGCGAGCGAGCGAGCGAGCGAGCGACGCTGGTCCGCCCTCCCCCTAGTTCCCGCCCCTCCCCCTTCCCCTCCCGCCCCCCCGCCCCGAGGGAGAGCCGCGGCGGCGCGGAGGAGGAGGAGGAGGCGGAGGAGGGAGGAGGAGGAGGGAGCCCGCGAGGGAGGGTCCGCCCGGCCCCCCGCCACCGCCGCCGCCGCCGCTGCGCCGCCGCCACAGCCGCCTCAGGAACGAGCCGCCAGGGGAACATGGCGCCGGGCCCGCCGTCGCTGCGGCCGGGATCGCCGCGGCCGGGGCGGCGCTGAGGGCGCCCCCGAGGCTGGGGTAAGTGGCGCGGAGCCGGCGGAGGCGAAATGTGGTGGAGACGGGCGCGAGGGCGAGGCGCCGGGCGCCGCCCCGCTGCGGGATCCCAGGGTGGGGGGAAAGGCGGGGACCGCGGGGCCCGGGAGCCCGCGAACAATGGAGGAGCCGGAGCCCGAGCCGGAGGGGGAGGGGACGGGAGCGGAGCGGAGCGGCGGGGAGCGCAGGGGAGGGAGCGCCCCCTCCACCCCCCCCTCAACAGCGCCCCGCGGTCCCCGCGTCCCAGCCCCGCTGCATGCCCGGGCCCGGCCCCGGCCCGCGCGGCTCGCCTTGCCCTTCCCATTCGCCGCTGTCCTCCCCGCTCAGCCCTGCAGTCCCGGCGTCTGCCTCCACACGCCCCATCGCACGACCCGATGGCGATGGGGATCGGGGATGGGGTGGGGGGGGGACGACGACGACACAACGGACGGACGGAGATCTCGGTGTCTCTCAGCCTCCACTCGAGGTACCCGACTCCCAATTCTGAGCCTCCTCCTTCCCCGCTTCCTCCTCCCCTCTCTCCCTCCCTCCACTCACCCCCCACCCTCCAGTGGTACCCTTGGCTGCCTCCCGGAGTCGGTTGTGCTCCCGGGACGACCTGCCTCCTCGCTGACCCCTCTGCTGCGTCCCTTCTGGTGCCCACTTCGGACATCCGTGGCCCTCCTGCCTTATCTGTCTTCTGTTAGCAGCACTTTTGGGGTGAGGTCACCGTCTTCCTCCTCTGGCCTGTCTACTGATGTTATTCTTGACCTAAGAACCTCTTGCATCCCCAGGAGCTGTCCCTTTAGGACCTGCGGGTCCCACCTCCGTGGAGATCCATGCTACACCTCTCTTGATGGAGGCACTGTTGCCCTCCCAGTTCTCTGCTTTGGACATAATTTCTCCTCCCACTTGGGCCCAACTGCCCCACATATCTGCCCCCGGCCATAACACGGAACCTGCTTGCTGCACCTCCGTGGGATGCCCCTAGGCTTCTACTGCAACCGTTTTTCGGATTCACGTGCTTCCTTCTCAGTGCTAACCCCCGTTTGCCATTCAGACCCGATCTTTCTTTTCAAACCCTCTCTCTGCCTGCCAACTCTGCCCCTTGCCGGAGCTCCCATCTTGCATGCACTCCCCTGCAGTGCCTGGCTTTCTGTCCCCCCCCCCCTGTCCCTTGGGGTGTCTCATTTCTGCCATTCCGCGTAGCAGACCTCTACCCTAACCCTAACTCCATCTTAGCTGTGCCCTGTCTCTGCTCCTCTATTTGCTTTGAGTTCCCCCTCTTTCTCTCCTCTATTTCAGTGCTCCTCTGCTCTGCTCCATTCATCTGTCCGAGCCCTCCCCCTTAGCCTGTCTCCAGTAAGTTACTCTCCACTTCTGACTTGCTACCTCTGTCTTGTTGCTACTGGTGGACCTCTGTGCCACAGATGACTCTGACCCCACACTTTTGCCATTCTTGTTTTCTTAGGCTCACCTTTTTTCTACTGGCTTTCCCCCTAATCCTCTTTAGTAGGTGCCTCCTCCCCACAGCTCCCTTTTGGAGCTGTCCATATTTCTGCATATTTTTGACCCATTTTTAACTTTACTATTGCTGTCCCTGTCAAAGTGATCATCTTTAACACTGATCTCCTTGTGTCCCACCTTTGGTCCTTGTCAATTCTTAGCCCGCCTCTCCCCATTCAGCCTTTCCCCGGACTTTCCTTTCTCTTTATTCTGTCCCTATTTTGCTCTGCCTCTTAACCTCCTCCAAAGCTCTCATTTCCTTAGTTCTAACCTGAAGGTATCTTCTTAATCATTCCTTTCTTATTATTTTTGTTTCCCTTTTCTTGAAGCCTCCAAGTTCTTGAATAGATGCTCATTTTCTCTTGGTACCCCTCTCCGTTCCGTTGCTGTTTGGCTTCTTGCCTTCCTCCCTCGTGGCTTTCTGCCTTTTCCTCATACCCTGTCAGACTCCCTTTCTAATATCACACCTGCTCCTTGGGGCTCCTTACCCATTGCCAGCAGGTTTCCCATTGAGGATATCCGCCTGTAGGTCTGTCTTTACCTGTTACCCGTGTCTCGGCATTTGCTGGGACCAGGTTCTCCAGGCACTGATGCAGAGAATTTCAGATTCTCTCTGGAGCCCTGAGTGTTTAGAATTTTGTCCCCAAAGTTCTGAGATGTGCTGCAGAGGTAGGGGTAGGGTAGATGGGGTTGCAATTCTCTGCAGTTGGGGAGCATCTCCTCGTTTCTCTTGATTCCTACCATGGTTAGTGATGGTGGGTAGAGCATCGCCCCATTTTCCCTTCTGAGCTCTTTGCTCCCTCTTGGGGCCTCACAGCTTTGTGTCCTTGGGAAAGGGGACTACAGTTGCTCATGGCTCTTTATTCTCACTTCACCCCTTGCTTCTTTGAGCAGTTGAAGACTCTCAGTGTCTACTACTCTTTCTACTCTCTTCTACAGCCACACCAGCACCCCTGGGGAGTGTTCAGGAGTATGCTTCTTTGTCTTTTTTTTTTTTTTTTTTTCCTAGCTGAAAAATCATATTTGTATTTTACTCCAGGCCAGGGAAATGCCAGTTCTCAAGTTCTGCGGGTCCCAGGGGGTCTTGTGGCCACATTTGGTGTTTACTGCTCTGGCTTTCAGAAGCCTTCTTCTCGCCTTCTCTCCTGGCCTTTGGTTAATGCTGTGACCTTGAGGGTGGGGCTAGACCCAGTGGGTTTCTTCTCCCTTTTTCACCTCTGCCCCCTGGAAGGTTCTAGCTTCCTGTTCTTCAAAATGGTGAGGGCCTGGGTATGGAAAGCACTTTGTGGTTGTTGTTGAAAGGAAGTGCCAAGTGTCACTCAGATTTCTGCCCTCTGGTATTGCTGGCACTCCCAGTCACAGGAGCCCAGTACCTCTGGGCAGATCGGTGCTGGGTTACTGGGCTCTTGAGGAATCAGAAACAGGGAACTAGTGGTTGAGTTCTGACATCCCCCAGACATTATGAGGAACCTGGTTGGGTAGAAGAACTGGCTGATGTAAGTGGATTTTGGATTGATGTCTATGAGCTGTGGCTTTCCTAGCTGTGTTCCTCAAGTTCCTCAATGATTTTCAGAGGTGGGTGTGTTTTACAAAAGAGCCATCTAACCACATTCTTCTTTAACTCAGGAGGGAGAACCTTTGGTGTGTTGTAGGGTTTTTTAATTTTATTTCTTAAGTTAATCTAAATCAAAAGCCTGTTTTTTTTGTTTGTATGTTTGTTTTTTGGGTTTTGTTTTTGTTTTTGTTTTTCCCTCTGTGGCCTAGGGCAGTTGCATATTAAAACAGCTATCCGGCTGTGAAGGCACATTTACTGGAAGGACTTTCTTTTTTAACTGAGCTATGATCAGACTGTTTATTTCAGCACCTGCTTAGAAATAGTTCTGTGTGAACACATTTGAAATAAAAAACCTTCACTGTCATCTACAGAATTAGACCATTGACTCATCCGATGTTGGGGCATTTGTGGACAAGAGCATGGAGGGGCTGCACAATAGATCTGTGTTACTCTTCTTTTTAGGACTGTAGGATTTCTGGGTTTGGGTCTTTCCCCCCCTCGGTTGTGAGCTATAGTTGGAAGTCAGTATCATGAACATTGCTGTGCTTGTTCTGCCCCTGACTGAGCTACAGGACTTTAAACTCTGACAAGGAGAGTCTGGGGATTTTGGTACTGTGTAGCACTTTGGTCTGTTTCCAATGGTGCGTCTTTGGCCCCGTGTCACAATTAATCTCCTGAGTTTATTTAAGAGTTTGTATTCTCCATGTCAGTACAAACACTTAGTTGTCTTGCTGTTTCGTTCCTAATGTGTAGGTGACACCTAATTAAGAATGTGTGCAGCACCACTCCAGTGTTTCCAGAGGTTTTCTAACACTGTTAGCCTAAAAAGTTGTGCATGCTCAGGGCTGGTGTTCACATAATAGGAAGAGGAGGAGAGACAGAAAGAACAAAGAGCTGGTTTTCCTCCGAAACTGGGAACTGATGTTCCAAAGACTGTCAGATTTCTTTCATCCTAGTGGAGCCTCCAATCCTGGAATTGACATTTGCTTTCGTGATAGAATTGGGTGTTACAGAAATGTGAGGTGGTAGCCTTGGCCTTCTGGAACAGCTCATGTGCCAGTTGGGATGGAGTGTGAAGCAAGAGACGTCAGCAGATGACTTTTTCACTGTGCTAGCATGTCTTCAAGGGCTCTTAGCTTTATTCCTAACATTAACCCAGTCTAGATTTTTAGAACGAGCCTTTCTTAGCCCCTCCCCCTCTTTAAAACTAACCTTTCTTTGTACTCATGTCTCCTCTTCCTTGTCCATCACCTCCTTTTTTAATTTGTGTGATGATGCCTCAGGACAAATGACACGTCAGAAACCATCATTCTTCTTCATACCAGACAGATGGGTGCAGGTACCTGGCTGGAATAGTGAATTTTGGAAAAGGACATCTGGAACGGTACAGGTTACCCAGTTAATGAAGAGCCATAGCCTATGACTGTGGATGTGGTCAGTCTTCCAGAGGTGATAGAACTATCAGGTCATTACAGCTGGAGCTGGGCAGTCTAGTCTAGATTGCATTTCTATCCTTTGTCTCCTGAAAGGTGTTGGGTCTCTTGCAACCCTCTTTGTGATCTCCTAGGACTGTTGTCATTTTCCACCTGGCAATCTAAACAGTGTCTTTGGTTCGTTTATTTATTTTGTTGTTTTGAGAGAGGATTTCACATAGCCCAGGCAGGCCTTTCTATCTGTATATGTAGCTGAGGATAGCTTTCCTTTTACCTGTCTGAAATTCTGGAATTGCAGATATGCACTACTACATCTGGTGTAACTTATCCTGTCTGTGTGACATTTGATCAATCATTTACTTCATTTATTTACAATTTCTGTCTTTCATGAACCCCAAGATTCTTTGCCTGTAGAGGGAAGGTGATCAGCAGAAAGGTGATCTTAGGTCCTGGAGTTTGGTGGAACCTAGTTTGAAAATCAGTGCCCCGATGGGCAGTGGTGGTGCACGCCTTTGATCCCAGCACTTGGGAGGCAGAGGCAGGCGGATCTCTGTGAATTTCAGACCAGCCTGGTCTATAAGAGATAGTTCCAGGATACCCTCCAAAGCCACAGAGAAACCCTGTCTCAAAAAACCAAAAACAAAAAAAGAAAGGAAGGAAGGAAGGAAGGAAGGAAGGAAGGTGGGGAAGTGAAAAGCTTGCCTGAGGTGATACTGTAGGCTTCTGCCATGTTAGAAGAGCATTGGATACATGAGTAGGGGCTTGCCTTCTGTCTAGGCCTTGTCCTAATTAATTAGGACTGGGAGCAGCTTACTCCTCCACTGGGCTGGACACCACTGTCTGAAGTCCAGCCCTGAGGTAGACTCATTCAGCAGAATATGCTGTTAGAAGAGCTGGGGCTGAGACTTGGATCCCCCTCTTGCCCTTGTCATGTCCTAAAACAGAATTGAGATGGGGCTTTTCTTGGGCTTGGAGGAGACTAAACAGGCTTACCCTTGTGGATACTTTTTTTTTCAGTAGAAAATAAACACTGCCACTTTCTCTGCCATTCACATGGAAATTAGTTTATAACGTGGGTGGGGGATGGGCTGTCCAGATTGTATTAGCTACATAACTCAGCTTACACCTCTTTTATAAAATGGTAGGGAATTTCTTAAGCTGAGTCATTGTTGACCTAGACTCTCAAATAGCAATGGTCTGAACAGTACTTGAATTGCTGGTATTAAGAAATGCAAACAAATCATTGGTGTTCATCTTCCCAAAAGTTTATTTCTGTTTAACTTTTGGTACAATATTTTATCAGAATTTATCTATAAAGAATTCTTGGCAATAAATGGGCAGCTGTCAATCTGATTTTCATTTATGGGCATCTCTGATCTTGAGGAGCATCACTGAGCTTAGTGGAGAACCGGGCACTTTGAGCCATGAAGCATCGTTACAGACGTGATATTTGCCTATATCCTCACCTTCCCTTATGAAAGGAGTGCTGCTGTGTTCTGGACTCCACAGGAGGAATGCTTTGTGCATCTGTTGTAGCGTCTTCATCAATCTTTGTTCTCTGCAGGCCTTCTCCTGACTTGGAATATGCCCTCTTCCTGGTCATTGTAGTGAGTTGGTGATTGAAACTGCACCATTGAGAGAAAGCTTGCCCTGCTGTAAAAACATGTTGAGAGAGCCAAGCACAGTGGCATAGTTAGTTATAATCCCAGCGTTTGAGAGGTGGAGGCAAGAGGATCAGATGCTCAATGCAGGCCTGGGCTATGTGAGATCCTGTCTCTAAAACAACCACAAAATCAAACCAGCTGGAAAAAGTGTTGAGAAAACTCTCATCCTGACCCTTTGACTTACTAGCTATATGATTTGGGCAGATTGTGTTTCCTTGTAGAAAGAAGGGATTCTATCAGTGGCTCCTACTCTGCATTATTGTCTAGCCAGCTGGAAAACATTGGATACTTTTTTTGAGCATTTTATTTCTGTTCCAGACTCAAATCCAGGTATCATAAAATTCGGTAAAATTAAGTTAGTCTAACAGAAGGAAGCTGCAAATGTTTGGTCAATTATTGACTGCTTAACTCTGTATTTTCTTCCTTTCATTTTTTCCCCTTCCTTTCCTTCCTTTCTTCTTTCCTTCCTTTCTTCTTTCCTTTCTTTTTGATTTTTGGAGACAGGGTTTTTCTGTGTATCCCTAGCTGACCTGGAACTCGCTTTGTAGACCAGGCTGGTCTAGAACTAGAGTTCTGCCTGTCTCTGCCTCCTGAGTCCTGGGATTAAAGGCGTGCCCCACCACCTCTTGCTTAACTCTGTATTTTCTTTTAACTCTGTATTAGGAGACAAAAAGTGAGTCTTGGTTCTGGGGAGGAACTCAGAAACACCTGCTGTTGGGGATTTGCTCCACCACTGTCTTAAAGCCAAGATTTTCTTCTTTTGAAAGTTTTCTTTGGGCAACTAGAAATGTATAGGTAGGATACCGCCATAATTTGTCAGTTTACATTTAAAAATAAAAACTAGGAGGTAGGTGTGTAGCTCAGTGGTAGTCTTTTGGTATGGCAGGCATATAAGCTCCTGGGTTCCATTTCTAGCACTGCAGTCAAATAGTGTAAAAACATGAAAAGGACATAGAAATACAGATATGTGGATAGAACAACTCTGCTCCTTATTTTTTGTTTGTTTCATTGCTGACTATAATTATCACATTTGTTCATTTATTTGTATGTGTGCTTGGGTGTGAACGTGCCATGATACGAATATGGAGGTCAGAGGACAACTTACAAGGGTCAGTTCTCTCCACCATGTGGTTGCTGGGGATCGAACTCAGGTTGTCATATTTGATGGCCAGTACCTTCATCCACTGGGCCATTTTGCTAGCCCAGCTCACTATAACTATTCAGTAACTTTTGAGTTGCAATTGGAAAACAGTGTTGGGTGAGAGTATATGAGGCAGCTGTAGCTAATGCATAGCCTTCTCAAGTACAGAAGGTTTCATTCTCTCGGAGGACCTGGGTTTATTAATAGCACCCACATGATGGCACAATAGCATCTGTAACTCAAGCTCCAGGAGTCCGATGCCCTCTTCTGGCCTCCATGGGCACCAGACACACATGGTGCACAAACATATATGCAGGCAAAACTCCCATGTACATAAAATGAAAAATAAGAAAAAAAAATGTATGTGCAATTGTATCGAACCTTTTCCTGTCTGCCTTTAAATGAAAGGTCAAACTCATGGATTTATCTCTTGCAGCTTGTGTTAGGCATGAGACAAAAGAAAATGATCACTGTTAATTGCCACAGGTAATTAAAAAGGGCTCTTTGTTCAGTAACAAATTGATTGTGTACAAATGAAAGTCAGTGCTGCATTAAAACAATGTTATTGGGGTTTTGAAATCCATGTCTTGGGCAGAATGATTCACAGCAAGAGGCCCACTGGGGTAGTGTGTGGTCCTGGTCCTGGAGAGTGGCTGGTTCCTCCAGTCTCAAAAATGCTTGTTAAGGTAGCAGAGGAAGCCGGGTTGGGGGGGGGGTGCTTTTTACTGGCTTGAAATCCTGATGTGTCTTTTTAATGTTGCTGGGCTCTAAGAAATGTCTTCCTCTGATTGGTCAATTGGATTCAGATAAAACTTAAGAAAAAGGGAGGCAGGTTTCTGACTGCTACAGGAGTGCCCCCCCCCAAATTGGCGTGTGCCCAGAATTAAGCCACAAAGACTGAAAAATGGCAGTGGTAGCTTTTGGACTTGTGATGTGTTGACAAAGAATAATTACTCTGATGTGCACAGATCTTTGTAAGTTAATTTATTACTGACTTTATTGAGGTAGTGGGTTTGAGATAGGAGCTCATACTGTATCCCATACTAGACTGAAACTGATGGCAATCTCTTCTCCACCTCCCAGGTGCTGAGGTTACAGTAGGCTTGTGCCATCCAATCTGTATACTTTCCTTTTTTTTTTTTTTTAAATTATTCAGGGAAGGGGAATCTCTCTCTCTCTCTCTCTCTCTCTCACTCTCTCTCTCTCTCTCATACACACACACACCTCTCAAAGCACAGGTATGTAGATCAGAGACTGTTCCAACATGTGGGTCCTAGGGACTCAAACTCAAGTCATCTGGTTTGGTGACAAGTACCTTTACCCTCTGAGCCATATGGCCCGTCGTCCCCCCCTTTTTTTTTTTTTTTGTATTTCTTAATTAGAGTCAGTAGATAAGGCACTTCCATCCTGGCTGTGTGTGTAACATACAAACACAGCTCTGGGTGATGATGAGCACACCTTTAATCCTAGCACTCAGGAGGCAGAGGCCAGCCTGGTCTACAGAGCAAGTTCCAAGACAGTCAGGCCTATACAGAGAAACCCTGTCTCAAAAAACAAAAAAGATAGAAACATGAGCATGTTAGTGATTTCTCACTTTTTCTGCCTGATCAAGGTTGAATATGTCATGGAGAATGGGATAATAGTGATTTAATTGTGTGTATTTCTGGAAGTCTGAAAGCATAGTTTTTACATAGCAGGTCTTTCCTGCCTGATTGGTATTCTCATATTCTTTTGGTCTTTGTTTCCTGGGAACTAAAGGTAAATAGTTACTACTGGTTGAGAGTATGATGGGACTGGTACTCAACTGTTGTCAGGAAAGCTCTTTAACTTTTATTTTTTTATAATTGTATTTAAAGGCAGGGTCTCACTTGCTATGTAGACCAGGCTAGCCTTGAACTCAGAGATTTGCCTGTCTCTTGCCACCCTGGTCCTAGGATTAAAGGCATCTGCTACTATGCCCTGTGCCTTTGTGCCTTTTATTTATTTATTTATTTATTTATTTATTTGTTTGGTTTTTAAATCGGGGTTGAGATATGTAGCCCTGGCTGCCTTGGAAATGAGAGAGAGAGAGAGAGAGAGAGAGAGAGAGAGAGAGAGAGAGAGAGAGAGAGAGAGAGAGAGAGTCTCACTGTAGTCCTGGCTAGCCTGAAACATATTTTTGTAAACTTTGGTGGCTTTGAGCTTACAGAGACCCTTCTGCCTTGGCGTCCTGAATGCTGAAATTTAAAGGTATCTGTCACCATTCCCGGCCATTTATGCACAATTTTAAGAGTTTTACACACACACACACACACACACACACACACACACACACACACACACACCTGTTTGATTTAATTAAATCATTTTGAGGCAAGGATTTCACTATGTGGCTCTGGCTTGTTTCCCACCCAGATATACCTCACCTCAGCCTCTAAAATTCTGGAGATGCAAGCAAGCACCTCCACACTGGACTATTTGCTGTATCAGTATGGTCTAAGAGGCAGATATGCAAATCAAGATCCTGTATGAACACATTGTGTATAGGAGTATTTATAAATTTAAAACAAGAAAATTAATGCTTTAACCTTAGGGAAATTATTACTTAAGAAAAGTCTGAAGTCATTTTAAAAATATGTATTTGAAGAATACTTGACATGGAAAAGTACACACAAAATTAAGTGTTGGGGGGGATGGAGAAGCAGGACATAGAACTATACCCAGGGTGAATCTATTTAAAACATAATGGAAAGAGTAGAAGGAAGAACACACTGAAGTGCTATTTGAGCTATCTTTGCTGTAGAATTTGGGGGGAGGAACCACTCACTCCTGAGTTGTGTGTGTGTGTATGTATGTTAAAGATGTATTTATTTTATGTATGAGTGTTTTGCCTGCATCTATGGCTGTGTACCACATGCATGGGTGATCCCTAAGGAGGTCAAAAGAGGGCGCTGGATCTGACATAGAGTTATAGATGGTTGTGACCCAACATGCTGGGAGCTGAGCCTGGGTCAATAACAAGAGCAGCAACTTTGCTTAACCACTGGGTTGTCTGTCTCACTAGCCCTGTGGGTTTGTTGGTTTGTTCTGAGACAGGGTTTCTCTTTATTACAGGCCTGGCTGGCTGTCCTGGAACTCACTGTAGACCAGGCTGGCCTCAAACTCACAGAGATCCACCTGCCTCTGCCTCCTGAGTACTAGGATTAAAGGCATGTGCCACCATGTACGGCTGTCCTGTGTTGTGGGGGTTTTTGTTTTTTGGTTTTTGTTTGTTTGTTTGTTTGTTTTTCTTTTCCTACCCTGTGTTTTTTAAAAGATAGGGTCTCACTATGACCTGTCTAGCTAGCCTGGAACTTGGTGTATAGATAAGAGGTCAGCCTGCCTGCCCCTACATCTGGTCTGCTGGGATTAAAGGTGTATGCCCAGCTGTTTTTACTGTGTTTTAAGTGTATTTAATGTATATACTTGTTACATTTGTATATGTCTGTGTACCCCATGTCTGCCTGGGGCCCTCAGAGGCCAAAAGAGGGCATTGGATATGGTTGTAAGCTACTATGTGGATGCTGGGAATTGAAACTGTATCCTCTAGAAGAGCAGCCAGTGCTCTTAGCCACTGAGTCATCTCTCCAGCTCCCTTTATTGTAGTTTTAAAAAATATTTTAACATTGGCAGATGGGGTGGGGGGCAGTGCTGTGCATGTATGCCACTATGCATGGGTTTTTTGAGACAGGATTTCTCTTTGTAGCCCTGGCTGTGCTGGAACTCACTCTGGAGACCAGGCTGGTCTTGAACTCAGAGATCCACCTGCCGATGCATCCTGAGTGCTGGGATTAGAAGCATGCACCACCATGCCCAGCTATTGTTTTTCATTCTTGATTTAAGAAAAAAAAAGTTAATGTTGGGTGTATTATATATTTTTCTATATGAACATGAAAGAAAAATTGTGCTGAAAAACAAGAAATTAAGAATGGCAAGATCTTGTGGACTCTAGTCCCTCCGGGGCAGTCACTGTTTCTCACAGAGTAATCACATTGATTATTAACAACAGCCACTGCTTGCTTTGTACCAGAGGCTGCTGAGAACGCCTTTCCTCACAATCTCTCTCCAAGTGGGGAGTATTGAAAGCTTCTAGGTGGGAACTGAGGCACATGAGTGAGGGACTGGCCCAAGGCTACCTGGCCAGCCATCCTGTGTGAAAAGTTTCTCGGATGTGCCTTCGGCTTTCCAGAATGCTCTACACAAGTGATGTCCCCAGATGAAGAAGAGTCAGTTTAATGGCTGGCTGTTGGAGCGTAGTTCTGCCCAGTAAATCCCTTTGCCCCCAAGTATTTTTGGTTCAAAGAGAAAGAGTCTGGTTAAAGTCAGGAATAGCCACCAAGTTAGTCTTTTTCACATTTGGGGCTGTGGTGGTAATGGTTGCAGTGGGGAGACGGGTTTGTTCCATTAGATGACTCAGGCTTACTTTGAACTGGATATCATCCTGCCTCAGCCTCCCGAGTGCTGCGAGTACAGGAGCAGGTAGGGCATCTGACCTGTCCCCTGACGCACCTGACCTATGTCTTCTATTTTATGGGCCCAAAATGGCTTTAAAGAGCTACGTAGTTTAAATAAATAACACAGAAGCCCACGGGAAGGTGAAGGTGGAAGTAGAAGGACCTTGAGTTCAGAGCCGTCCTCGGCAAGATAGGGAGTACAGAGCTAGCTGTCTCAGAGAAACAAAAAAGATTGACAGTTTTACCTACTATCTAATCATTTAATCCCATCTAGCAAATAATTTACATGGTTACGAGCTGCTAAGCAGAAGAGAGCCGGCTAGTTCTCTGTAGCTCCTCCTCTATGGGAGAACAGAAGTTTTATTTGTTTTTTTCTCCTCCCCATTGAGCCACTGTTTGGGTGATGATGAGAAGTTGAGGGTGCCAGTTACACAAATCTAGCGTCTTTCTCCCTGAGTATGTGGGCCACCTAGGAAACAAAGGCTGCTCTTCCCTTACAGGTAGCACAAGGAGCATACTGTCTCTGTACCAGAAAGTGCAGATTTTAGAAGGCCAGTGGCCTGATTCTTTCTTCCTGATCTTATCTAAAAGAACTAAGTGTGAGTAAACATTTCAATGCAGGAATGCATTGACTGGGTCTAAGTCAGATTGCATCTGACGAAAACAATTTTTAGGAAACGGGTCCAGGTTCGTGTTTCTCTTGAATAAGGAACAGTTTGGTCAGGTGATAGAGCACTAGTCTGTACACAAATCCAACTTCCACAGAGAAGAAAGAATAATTCAGAAGTTGTGTTTACCCCGTTGGCTTTTGTTGTAGCTGTTTAACAGAACACCCACGTGCATGGCTATACATTTTTACTGGCTGCTATTTTTGCTCATGGGGGCTAGTTCCAGAAGACCTGATGGTCAGTTGCAGTGCAAAGGAGTGTGTGACCGTGAAATTGCAAGTTTGAGGCTGGGTGTGGAGACATACCTGTAATTCCAGCACTAAGAAAACTGGGGGTCTTGAGTTGAGGCTAGCCTGGGCTACATAGCTAGTGTATGTTTTAAATTAAAATAAAAAATCAGGCCTGGGTGTGGTGTTGTATACCTTTTCTCCCAGCACTGGCGGAGGCAGTCAGACTACTAGGAAATGAGATCCTATTTCAAAAAGTAAAATAAAACAGGCGGAGGCAGAGGCAGTGGCGGCGCATTAATCCTGACACTTGGGAGGCAGAGTCAGGTAGATCTCTCTGAATTTGAAGCCAGCCTGGTCTACAAAGAGAATTCCAGGACAGCCAGAGCTGTTACACAAAGAAACCCTGTCTCGGAAAACCAAAAATAAAGAATAAATAAGCAGAACAAATAAGAAAAGACTTTGGGCAGCTCTGTGGGATTTTTTTTTGGGGGGGTGTTGTTCCTCTTGTTTTAGTTGCAAGACCATAAGAACCCAGGGCCTCAAGGCTCACACCTTCAGCCTTGTTGCGTGTTTTTGTACTTCTAGAGCGGGACCTGGCAAGTCATCTGAGTTTAGTGGCTGCTGGGCATGATGATGCTAAGCTGTAATGGAACACCCGGCAGAAGGATTGCAGTTTGAGATCAGCCCGAGCTGCAGGAGATCTTTTAGCTCTTAGTAGAGTGTTGGCCTAGCATACACAAAATCCTAGGTTCCACTGCCTAAAAATCACGCATTTGGTCCTTGAGTATTGGGATTCAGAGAGGAACCTTTCCTCTGCTGTTTTCGTTTGCTTTTTTTTTTTTTTTCCTCCAACATTGTGATATGGAGCTGGTTATTTTTTATTGGAAGTTGTCTGTAAACTGGGCTTTGACTGCTGTCTGCTTAGTACTGACTCTGTCTGCTTAGTCTTTTATCATCATGGATTAAATGTAGAGTGATGAAAACTCCGTTAAGTTGAGAAACCCTTGAGAGGATGGACAGTGTAGGAATGTGCAGGTAAGTGTTGGGTTGCACCCAGGCTGGATTTGCCTGTCTAAGCAGAGCAGACCTGCTGCTGCTGCTGGGCTTGTTATCTCTTGGTTTGTGCAGCAGCTGTCTCCACAGCTCAACTGCTAGTCGCTTGCCCCCAGGTCACAGTGACCCACGGTCTTATCAGCAAGTATCTCATATTTGGAGATGTTAACTCCAGGTCACAGGCCAGATATCAGTTGTTAATGTTTGTCAGACCTTCCAGGCCAGGCCCCAGCCACTTTCTCTCTCAGCAGAGAGTCCTTTTGCTCTCACCTAAGGCTGACCCCACCTCAGGCAAGACAAACTGTGGTTCCTCAAGTACCTCCTGTGTAGAGCAGAGCAGAGAAGAGCAGAGCAGACTGCCTCAGTGTCTACACAGAGGGTCAGAGTGCAAGTTCAAATTCTAGTTGTGGGTTTAAGAAGCTTGGAAGAATGAATGCCTGGGTCATGGTCCATGCTCAGCAAATGCCTTTGTTAGTGCTGTGATCCCTGGAGTTGCCTCTTAAGGATCAACTGAGACGGTGGTGGGGGGGAAGTTTACCAAACACAAGTTCTTTAATTTTGCCAAGAAAGGGGCTTGGGGAGAGAAGACCATGAAATTTCTCAGCTTTGTTTTATTAGGAAGTAGGCTCCAGGGACAGAATAGAAATCGTCTTTCCCAGGCCGGGCAGTGGTGGCACAGGCCTTTAATCCCAGCACTTGGGAGGCAGAGGCAGGCAAATCTCTGAGTTCGAGGCCAGCATGGTCTACAGAGCGAGTTCCAGGACAGAAAGCCTATCTCGAAAAACCAAATAATAATAATAATAATAATAATAATAATAATAATAATAAAGAAATGGTCTTCCCCAAGAAAGTTGGTGGATTTGCGTGGGTATAGGAAGGTGTGTGTTTTCAAATCTCACTGTATGTAGATGGGAAACGTTGCCACACACCAGCAACAATAATATATGGCTAGGTAGTTAGCCAACTTAGATTTGTAACAGTGTTCCTCCATTGTCACTTTAAACAAAATAACATTAATAACGGTAACTGACAGGGTGTTTATGAGAGGTCTAGGTAGTAAACAAACAGTATTTTCTTAGAGTAAGTGTTCACTTAATAGGGATTTTTATTTCCAAAGAGTAAGCATTGGTTGGGTGACGTGTGTAAAGTACACTGTGCTTGCTTGCAGAAGTCCAAAGGGCATCCTGTCTTTTCCTCTTTTTGTCTCACTACAAGCCATTGGGGTCACCGGGAAACACCTTGATAGTTGATTTCCCATAGTTAAAATCCCTCAGTGCTTGGGCCTGGAGAGATGGCTCAGTGGTGAAGAGCACTCGCTGCTTTTGCAGGCCCCAAATGGTCTTGCAAGTTCCAGAAGCTCTGTTGCCCTCTCCTGGCCTCTATAGGCCCTGCGTTCATGTGGTGCACATACAATAAAAATAAGTCTTTTCAAAACAAAACAAAAACCACAGAAGAATCCTCAGGACTTCTGAATGATCTCCAGAACCCTTGGAGGTTTGGCCTTGCCTGGCCTACCTTCCCCAACTTGTACTCTCCCAGCTAGATGCCTGCCCTCAGCCAAGGGGAGCCATCAGACTCAAGAACAGTCTTCTTCTTCTGCTAATTTCTGGTGAAGTGGCTCTTAACTCTAAAGTGCCCGCCCCCCCAGTCCTTTTGCTTGGTGAGCTCCCTGCTCACCCTCCAGCATCTCAGGGGTCTGTGTTTTGAGAACACGAATGTTTGGGTTTTTCTGTCTGTCCATGAACTCTAGTGGTGGCTCAGCACATGTCACTTGTTTCAGTATGGTGACGTGTTCATGGAGTTCCATGTCAGTAGTCATAAAGCACCCCGTGCTGTTCCCTTGCCTCTGTCCCCAGCAGCCCTGTTGCCCTCCCTGGAGGCATCCATGTTTTACCAGAGGTGTAGACATGTCACCCTCTCCTTTTCCATGAATAGTACCATGCTGTGGTTTGTATCTATCTTTTTTTGTTTAATGTCTTGGGAGATCATTTCATATCAACACAGAGGGGCTTTTATTTGTTTTGCTTATAGCTTCGTGGTCTTCTGTTAGACAAGTGCATTGCTAGTGTGCTCGAAGTTAGTGCAGCAGAGAAAACTTTAAATGGGTCCTTTGCCATCCAGTTGAACTCTGAGGAATAGAATAATCTCTTTTTTTCTTAGTTTCTTTTGAGACAGGATCTCACGTGGCCTAGGCTGGTATTGAATTATTGCTGTATTACAGCCGAGGATGATCTTGGATTTCTGATACTCTTGCATTTCTGATACTCTTGCACTTCTGATACTCTTGCCTCTACCTTGAGTACTAAAAGAGTACTAAGGTAAGCATCATAGTAAGGTCTACACTGTGCTGGGGATTAAATCCAGGTCTTCCTGCATGCTAGGCAAGCACTCAATCCAACTGAGCTGTGTGTGCAGTCCCTTTTTTGTTCTGTGGATAGTCTTTTTCTACAGTGCAGTCTTACCTGAAACTCAGGCTAATTCTGTCCTCCTGAGTGCTGAGCTTACTTACTGCTGTAAACAACCATACCTTCCTTCCCTCCCTCCCTCCCTCCCTCCCTCCCTCCCTCCCTCCCTCCCTCCCCCCTCCCTCCCTCCCTCTCCATAGCCCTGGCTGTCCTAGAACTTACTATGTAGACTAAGTATCCATCTGCCTCTGCTTCTGCCTTCTGAGTACTGTAATTAAAGTTGTGTACTTCCCATCCAGTCTGGCTCTCCCTTCTGAAAGTAGGTTTGTTCATTCCTGTTGTTGGTGTTGTTTAGTAAAGTACCTGGCATATGAGTGCTTAATTGGGAGTAGTTCCTTTTGTTGTTATTTCCTTGTCAGTATTGGGGATTGAACTCAACACCTCTGTGCTAGGCTGCCCTCAGGCCTGAACAGTAGATGAAGTATTGTAGCTGGGGAGACAGGATAGGTGACTGAAGAAACTGGCACGGCACTGGCCCTGCCAGGGTGCAAAGCCTCCAGGGAGCCTCAGCTTGCAGCACTTCAGCAGCTGCTCGAGGCTGCTAGCTCAGAACCCCGGGACATGTTTGGAAGGTGCCTGTTGGGATGGAGAAGACTTTCAGAAGCCACGTCCTAATACAGTAGTCAGTACAACATCCCTCTCCCCTGGGATCTCACCCCTGGGGAAGGAAGCCCTTTGAGGTTTCAGCCAGGGAAACTAGATCCTCTAAGCTGTATATAGACCGTAATAATAGCAGCCAGCACCAGGCCCTGTCTGCCAGGCACCATGCACAGAACTCATATCCTTGTGAACTCGATACTGTGTTTGCTCCCATTTCTCAGATGAGGAAGCTGAGGCAGTATGGCTAGATGAGAAAGCTGAAGGGTTCAGAGGAAGGTAAGGACTTGTCGTCTTAGTTCAGGGTTGACAGTTTGAGTTCCACATCAACCATGACTTTCCACTGAAGGCACTTGAATGGACAGAGTGCATGCTTTTGCTATGTTCCCTTGATCTGTAGCTTAGCTACTTGTTAAAGATTTCCAGAATAACTGTCAGTTAATTCCAGCTCTACATCCCCTCCTTTTTCTTCTTGGGGGGGGGCTAATGGACTTTTTAATGTAGTTTCATTTGTGTGTATGTATGTATGTTTAACCAGGCTGGCCTCAAACTTACTGTGGAGCTAAGGCTTCAGTTGAATTCCTGATCCTCTTGCCTTCACCTGTCAAGTGTTAGGTTTACAGGCATGGGTAACTATGCCTGGCTGTAGTTTTTGTTGTTAGGTTTTTGATTTTGGTTTGTTTTTCACTTTAATCTCAGCTTAACTTAGCAAAGTTCTATTAGAGTCTGCTGCTTATTGGTTTTTCTAATGCTTCCTTGAAACGTTTGCTTCTTGGGTTTGAGAAAGAGCTCTGGTATTGATGCTGCTACAATGCCAGTGACTTGTGTTAGCAGCATACTCTGGAACGCATGTTGTTATGCCTGCTACCCCCACCCAGGCCTGTGCTTTCAAGTTGGAATTAGCACCTGGACTTATTTTGTGTGCCAGGGGATTGAGCCCAGGACCTTGCTTATATAAGCTAGGCAATTGCTGTGCCACTAGACTGTATCCTCATCCTGTTATTTGTTTGAGTGATTGGTTTTCTGTTTAGGGTCTCTGTAAGTAGTCCAGTATGACCTTGAATTTACTGTCTCCCTCCAGCAGACCTTCAACTTGCAATCCTCCTACCTCAGCTTCCTCAGTGTCTGCTATCACAGGCCTGAGCTTGATAACTGGGGCTTGTTGTGACTTAAGCTGTCAAGTAGTGTGCTCTGCATTAGCACCTGCCAGGTTTTGCAATGTAGCTAGTGGATAAAGAAATTTTATTTCATGTTGATTAAGTATCAAAATGAGCAAAGAGGGCTGGAGAGATGGCTCAGAGGTTAAGAGCACTGACCGCTTTTCCAGAGGTCCTGAGTTCAATTCCCAGCACCCACATGGTGGCTCACAACCATCGGTTATGAGATCTGGCGCCCTCTTCTGGTGTGCAGATATACATGGAAGCAGAATGTTGTATACATAATAAATAAATAAAATCTTAAAAAAAAAAGACAAAAAAATGAGCAAAGGACTAGAGAATGTGGTGCAGTCTGGATGATAATGCATCACAGCGGACAGACACCCCCCCACCCCCCACCCCCACCCCCTGCCGCCTTGTTGCTTCCTCTTCCTCACTCCCTTTCTTTCTTACCTCCCTCTCTTTCCCCATCCCAGCTCTGGAGAAGGGCTGCTTTCTTATGTGTTTGGTTTTGAGATCAAATCTGTGGTTAGCTTATGTTGGCCTTGAACTCTGAATCATTTGGCTTTAACCTCTGAGTACTGGGACTATAGATGTGTGCTAGCATACCCTGCCCTAACAGCTCTTTTAGAAATTATGGATAGATTTGACCATTTGCACCAGCATTGAAATGATTTTTGCACAGTGGGACTTTTATTTTCTTCTTGTGGTGCTGGCTATGGAACCCAGGGACTCACACGTTAGCATCAACCTGAGTCCACACCACAGGGTTTATCCTTGGTCCCAGGAAGGGGACATTACCCAAAGCTGTTGGCTCAGGAGTGTTGGGAGGCGAGGCTGAGTGAGTGTATATAGCAGAAGTGTGACTAATGCTGGTAAAGTCTCTGTGCAGCCATTATTGCCATGCGGTGGATCACTGTCTTAACCGTCAGAGGCCTCCGGGAAAACCTGGGAACCAGATGAGTCAGCCTTCCCAGCCTTCCAGAATCCCAGGTGGATTTGTAGCATTTTGTTGTGAGGGCTCTTTGAGGGGTTCTCAGGTACTTGAGTTGGAGTCTTTAAGAGAGATGAAAAAGGACGTAGCCTTTGTGGGCAGAACTGCAGAAGCAGAAACGGGTCTTTTTTCTTCCATGGGAGAAACAGCATGGAAGTCAGATGCCTTTTTTTTTTTTTTTTCTTTTTTGGTTTTTCGAGACAGGGTTTCTCTGTGTAACTTTGGAGCCTATCCTGGCACTCGCTCTAGAGACCAGGCTGGCCTTGAACTCACAGAGATCCACCTGCCTCTCAGATTCCTTTTATAGAAGGAGTGCGCGTGTGTCCACGTGCACATACATGTACTTACCTCCCTGTACAGGTGAGCTCTCATTCTGTTCCATTTCTGAGAACCCCAGTTGTTACTCGAGGTTACCTGTTTCTGTCAGTTGTGTTCTGCACTGAAGTGTAGTAGGCTGTTGAAGTGAGGCGGGGTCGGGAGGTCTAGGGAGTGACAGTGAGGAATCACGATTACAGCAACGATCAGAGTGTAAAGGGAGGGATTTTAGGGACTCTTTGAATGAAGTGAAATGGCATGTAGGATCTTGTTGGATTCTGGAAGAGAAAAGAATTAATAGATAATTGGTGAAATAGGAAAGAAATTTTTTTCTTTTTTGTGGTGTAGAGCCCAGAACTTTGGCCAGAAGTGACAAGTGCCACTGAGCCTTACCTTCATAGCCTGTAGTTTAATTTTTGTCCTAAAATTTTTCTTCTTCTTCTTCTTCTTCTTCTTCTTCTTCTTCTTCTTCTTCTTCTTCTTCTTCTTCTTCTTCTTCTTCTTCTTCTTCTTGTTGTTGTTGTTGTTGTTGTTGTTCTCATTCTATAGTTCAGGTTGACCTGGAACTCAAGGTCTCCTTCCCAAGTACTGGAATTGACAGGTGTGTGTCACCATGGCTGGCTTAATTTTTTTGACCATTATATTATGAATTGATTGAGTCCTGTATGTGCCTGTGTGTATACATGTGACATGGTGCACTTGTGTGTGGGTCAGAGGACAATTTCAAGAGCTACTTTTCTTCCTTTACCATGCAGATCCTGGAGATTGGACTAATTGTCAGGCTGGACAGGGAAAGCTGGACCAGGGAAATGGGGTAACATTGTAATATCTGCAGCTTTCTTCATTGTAACCCAGACTGTCCTGGAACTCTGAGTGTACCTCAGGCTGGCCTCAGTGTCTGCTCACAGTTTCCTTCATATCCTGGACATGGGTGGCTGTGGTCTCTCTGTATCCATGTGTGCAGAAGACAGCCACAGCTCTTCCAGAGAGAGAAACTTGGCTCTAGAGAGAAATAGTTTTTACGTAGGCTTCCTTGTATTTCAGGCTTCCTGAGGCCCCATTTGAAGAAATGTTTTTAAACCCTGCTTAGTTATGCAGCGTCATCTTTTCTTGTACTACTTGAATCTACAGCTCACTTTACCATAAAAGATAATGTGTGTGTATGTTATTTTAAGCCTATTATTTAGTAAACTAGTCAATAATTGTTAATTTTCAAGTGTGGTGGCACACGCCTTATATTCGAGCACTGGAGAGGTCGAAGAAGGAAGATGAATGAATTTGAGGCTAGTCTGAGCTACACAGTAAGTTCCTGGCCGCCTGGGGTACATGGTAAGACTGACTCCTATCTCCAGTCTTCAAGTTTCCTTCTGCATAGCCTCTAGTTAGACATGACGAAAAATACAGATTCAGAGCAAAGGTGATGAGCGTGGGACTCTATGATGCTGTTGGGTGTATCTCTGATGTAGCAGTCTCTGAAGATGCTCTTGGGCTGATCCTGAATTTGGTTTTATTTTCTGCAGAGAGCGGATCTGTAGCTTTTATCAAATTCTCAAAGGAATTCATGACCCAAAAAAAGCTTAGAGCCATTGGTTTAAAGTAATGCTGAGCCCCATGGCCTCATTTTGTCTCATACTGTAGAGTTGAGGTGGAGTACTGTTTTGTTTTTTCCTGACACTCATTGGAGAGAGAGGTCCTTGGTGCAAGAGAACTCTGCTGGGAGCTTGTGAGAGAAGAAAATGTGTAAGTTGTTCTTTTTAAAAGTTTGTTAATTTGATTCTTAAACTTTGTCTCTTCTTTGATTGTTTACTAATATGTCTTCCTGTTTGAAACAGTCTTGCTTTTCAAGCTTAGGTATTCCTTCATTCATCTTATGTCTGTGTGCTGGAGACTATGCTGGGCATCAGTGAGCTGAAGTGTGGGTGCAGTCTTCTGGACACTTTGGTAATGGCATTACAAGTGCACAGAATGGTAGCTGGTAGTCTCATAGCGCATCTGTCCTAGGGTGTCATGGGTAAGTTGTGAGGAATAGGTGAGGGCGGCAGGGAAAGGTCATCAGTCTAACTTGATGTTTTATGGGACTTTCACTCATTAAGACTCTGCTATGTTGCAGATCCTCTTGTGAGGAAGTGACAGGTTAGGTGCTCAGAGAAATTACAGAACTGGAGAGCTTCAGTTGGAAACGGAACAGTGATTTAAAACCCTAGTTAAGAGGTGGGTGTTCACAAAGAACTCCATTGGGGTGAGTGTGGAGTGCACTGTAGTACTGGCTGGCCTTGAGCTGTGGTCGCACTGATTTTGCCCCCCAAGTGCTAGAATTTCAGGTTTTCACCAACACTCTTGGCTCTTTGTCTTTTGAGGCAATGTCCCTGGCTGGTTCAGAACTTGCTATGTAGGACAGGCTGGCCTCAAACTCACTGAAAGTCATGTGTCTGCCTCTGCCTCTCAAGTACTGGGATTAAAGGCATGCGCCCCCACTCCTGGCCTACCCATCCCCCTACCCCCTTTTTCTTTTGCCTGTGCCCCTACCCTTGGTTTTCACCTTTTGAAGACAAGACACTTTGTTGTTGCTCTGTGGACAAGTCTAAGGCTCTCCTTGTTCCTGTCACACAACAGATTGTGTTGTTGTTGTTGTTTAAGAGGGTTTTTCTTTGTAAATAGACCAGGGTGGCCTCGAACTCAGAGATCCTCCTGCCTCTGCCTTCCAAGTGCTGGGATTAAAGGCGTGCGCCACATAACAGGTGTTTATCTGATGGTACTTGTTGAGTAGAGGATGGAGATAATTGGGTTGTGGCACTGGACAGTATCTTCTGTCTGTCTCAGTAATGAGTATGGTGTCGGGTTTTGTTTTGTGGGCTCTGGATTAAATACCAGAGCTCCAAATCTAGCTCATTAGCCTTGGCCAGGCCTCTCTTTTCACTTGTGTGAAATGACAATATAGCTTATTACTTGCCCTGCAGGGCTTGGCAAGCTATGGGATCCTCTCTGTCACCTATTTTGTTGCAGAGGCTCAGTCAATAGAGTGCTTGCTATGCATGAACTCCGAGTTCAATCCCTTGTACTCACTTAAGCCAGCCGTGGTGGGGAAGCAGAGACTGGAGGATCCTGGGGGCCCACTGACCAGCCAGTTTAGTTAAATTGGTGGGCTTCAGGTTCAGTGACAAACCCTGTCTCAAAATATAAGGTGGAGGACAGTTGAGATGGACATTGGGTTTTGGTTTTGGTTTGTTTTTTGAGACAGGGTTTCTCTGTATTTTTTGGAGACTGTCCTGGAACTCACGCTATAGACCAGGCTGGCCTTGAACTCACAGAGCTCCCCCTGCCTTCTGAGTGCTGGGATAAAAGGTGTGCGCTACCAATGCCCTGCAAAATGGACATTTGGGGCACACACACACACACACACACACACACACACACACACACACACACACAAACATGTGTGCACACATGAACACATGTACTCAAATTACTTGAGCCACTCGGAAGAAAGAATAATATACTCAAGAGAATGGGGAAGTAGATTTTGTGGTTAGAGACAGTGGCTTAAGGATTTTTTATTTGGGCCTTTTTTTTTTTTTTTTTTTTTTTTTTTACATAATGTGGTTAGGATGAAGCAGCTTCTTCTTTTTTTTCCTCCCGAGACAGGGTTTCTCAGTGTAGTTTTGAAACTTGCCCTGGAACTGTCTGTAGCTCAGGCTGGCCTCAAACTCACAGAAATCCGACTGTCTCTGCCTCCCCAGTGCTGGGATTAGAGGTGTGTGGGCCATATTTTATTTTATTTTAATACAGTGTATTTTAATACAGTGTTACTGAAGAGCACTTTTCCCAATTAAAAAGAACACAATGAAGCCATAGAGACTTGGAAGAGTTTCATATATATACTCTTGTGGTTAAATGAAAAGTGGAGGTGGGTGGGATGGGAAGGGGGCCGTCAGGAGGAAGTGAGGAACTACCCGAAGATTGACCTCAGCAGTTCCTCCAGCTGGGAAGTCCCTCCTCACTGTCCAGCTACACTGGACCACTGGCGTCCTCTCCACTGTGCTTCCAGGCTGTGTCAGCTCATGAGGTCTCTCTGCTTAAAGCATCTGCTTTCCTGTCTTAGAGCTGGCGCTAATAGAGGGTTCTGGAACTTTATTGATGAGTGAAAAAGAGTGTTGCGTATGAAGGAACAGAGCACCTGCTTAAGGAGTCAAAATGACTAAAAATGCAAAAAGTTATCTGGAGCCCATTTGAAATCCGGAGAGAGCTTGGGAAACCTCTCAGAGTTGGAATACAGTCTGTAGGCAGTAGAAAGACCCTGAACAGAGCATGCCTCCTGAAGAATCTGGGCATAGGTGCAGGCCTGTACCATGCTGTACTGTGGACAGGAGCCTGTGTAAGAACCAAGCCAGGATGCATGGCTTCTGTTCAGTGGAGACCTTGGGTCAAGTCATGCTTTCCAGCCCTGACATTCTCAGTTAGGATTTGTTGAGCCTCTGCTTTGGATCATTTTAAGTAGCATGTGAGGAAACACTTAAAGATGAAAAGTGTGCTTCTCTGGTAATTATGCATGCTTTTCCTGTTGTCTTTGTCCATAATTTACACAGAGGAAGACTGTTTGAAGTTGGGTAGAAGCTGTTGATACCATTAGAGCATGAGCCTAGGGTGACAGGGTTTAGGCAGAGTTGGGGACTGAAACCCTGACTAATAAGTGAATTCCTTGACTGCTTTGGTGTAGCTCTACCATATTCACCATGCAAAACCTGTTTGAGGGGAGTGCATTCACTTCTGAAAGTTTTGAAGGGCTCTGCACTAGGTTATTCTGCCTTCAATGAGTTTCTCCTGTTTAAGATGACAGCTTGTCTCTGTTGTTGTTACTAAATACAGTTTGGGTCAGCCAAGACTACTTCTTAGGGAAAACCAAACTCTTATTATGCTGGAGCTTTGCTTTCTTGAACATAAATCCCAGGTTGTCCTCTGAGCAGTTCCATTTTTTATTAGACTGAATTTTTAAAAATTAGTTTAAAAAAAGAAATGATTGATTTTTGTTGATACTAGGGATAGAATCCAGGGCCTTGGGCATGCATGGTAGGTGAGCCATGAGTGACACTCCCAGCCAAGGATGAGTAATTTTTAAGCCAACTTTCTCTAGTGTCAGGATTGTCCCTGACATTCTGAAAACAAAGAATAAATGATGCAATGAGGATGTAGTCTGATGCCCGTGGGTTTTAAGGAAAACCTTACATACAACATGAAAGCCCAAAGGAGAAATGACCCCCCTTTCTTCCTTCTTTCCCTGGCTTTAGACTCTCTATGTAGCTAAGGATGATCTCGATCCTCCCCCTTTCTGCCTCTCATGTTGGAGTTGCAGGCATGTACTACCATGTCCAGTGTATGTGGTGCTGCGGTGGAACCCAAGGCTTCTTGCTTGTGTGCTAGGCAAGCATTCTGCCAGTTAAGTTACATCCCTAGCCCCATGGCTTCCTATAAAGAGAGATTCCTAAGGCTTTTTCACATGGAGAACTACTGCAAGATATGTTAAGTGGCTCTGACTTACGAGTAAAACAGTGTGGTTTTTTAATACTATGAGTGGTTTTGCTTTTCCCTTTGAAATTTTAAATGGAACGGACTTTGATTGCATTCTGTCTGGTCCTGTTCTTGTTCCCTCTCATAGGGACAACAATGGAGCCCAGGCCCTTGCTCCAGTTGTCCCCTGTGCAGGGTCTCATTTTGCTATTTTATGGGTAGCTGTTTTTCAAGAGCAAGGTAAAAGAAAGAGACCTCCAGCACCTTGTTTATTCTTACCATGGTACTTTCTTTTTTCTTTCTTTTTTTTTTTTTTAATTTTATGTGCATTAGTGTTTAGCCTGCATGTATGTTTTTGTGAGAGCATTAGATCTTGGGAATTACAGTTGTACACTGCCATGTGGGTTCTGGGATTTGAACCCAGGTCTTCTGGAAGAGCAGATCTTAACTGCTGAGCCATCTCTCCAGTCCCCCATCCATGCTACTTTAAATTCATGGCTGGTTTTCTTGTCCTAGTAGTTACCTGTATCATTCTCCCCATGAAGGATTGAATTCCTCAGTGTCCACAGTAACACTGGAAAGAGTTACTTTTTCTGGAGCCTTTGAGGATACCTCTGAAATAATACCATCACATAATTACTTTTCTTTTCTTTTTAATTTTTTTATTTTATTTTAAGAGGTATTCCTTTTGTGTAAGTAAAACTGAATATTTTTCCAGTAGGATGAGGAAAATTAAGGATAAATTAAAGGCAAAACCTTTATGGTATTACCCTTTTTTTCTGGTTTGGACAGTGAAGAAAGAAGTACAATGTAGCTTCTTCACCTTAACCCTCTGACAACTGAAATGATACTAACTCTAAAATAATTTTTTTCCCCCAAGACAGGGTTTTTTATGTAGCTTTGTAGGCCTCGAACTCACAGAGATCTACCTGTCTCTGCCTCCTAAGTGCTTGGGCTAAAGGCATGCGCCGTCACCACCCAGCTCTAAACTACATTTTATTTTATTGTGCTTGTTGGATGCAGGGGATGGGATCGAGCCACTGTGTTTTATAGCACACATGTGGAGGTCAGGATGACTTGGCCGAGTTTGTTCTCTGGGTCCATCATATGGGTTCGGAAGGGTTAGACTTGGACTGTCAATCTCGGCAGCATCACTTTTACCTACTGAACCATGTTGCCGTCCCTGTACTCTTATTGCTGAAGTTGAAAATCCATTTCCCTTTTAGTTTTACTTTGGACATGGTATCTATGGCCAACTGGAAGAAATTCCGAGTTTACACCCATAATCCCAGTACTCAAGACGGAAGCAGCTGAGGCAGGAGGATTGCCAAGAATTTGAGGCAGCTTTGATTATATAATGAGTTGCAGGCCAGCCTAGGTTTTCCATGAGATTGTGCCTTAAAAAAAAAAAAAAGGTAAGCAAAAGGAAAGGGAATTGTGTTTGTTCTGTGAGACTAGGTACTCAGGAGGCATGACACGGATTGAGTGACCTCTTGCAGGCCCCAGTGTTCTCACTCTCGGATGAAGAAATGCCTGTGTTGCATAAAGCAGGCTAACAGTGTGTTGTGGGGAGTGGGTTATTAAAGTTGTGGGTCTAGGCAGGTAAGAGCCTGTCCCCATGCCACATGACCCAGGGAGATTGTGTTCCCAGAAAGCCACGCTGCGTAGTTGCTCTCGTCTGTGCAGTGGGGAAGGGTAGCAGTCTGCAGCTGTGGCCCTACTAAGCTTACTCAGTAATCAGGAGCGAGTGGCTTGATGGCTTTAAGACACTTTTGCTCTCTGTAGAATGAGCGTTATGGTAGTGCCGGCCTTGTTGGTTATTGTGGAGAATTCTATAAAATTTGGGCTATATCAAATCATGACCCTTTTTACTTGGTACTGCACCTGGCTTATGAGGAAACATTTGGACAGAGATTATGTTGAAGCCAGTTCTGAGACATCTTACGTTCTTTCTCTTGCCCATTTCTGGGTAGTGGAAAGACCTCACATTGGCACAGGACTCCTGCTCTGTCCCCAAGGGGCCCTCAACAAATTTCAAGTAAGTGGTGACCCTGGGGCCCATGTTACGAAGCAGTGGCTTAATTAACTGACATTTAATTTATTGAGAAATGTTTTCTGTGAGGCTTTCTTAGCAGTATTGGCACAACGAAACCTTTAGTAACTTAACTTCCCTTTGCATCAGAAGTTACATTCTCTGAAAGGAATTGATTAGATCCAGTTCTTGAGAAAAGCTGGTACCTGACTGTGGTAGTGTTTCCTGTGGTCCATTATTAGAGTTGATGGTGGAGCAGCTGTAGTGTTTCTCTGCTGGCATTTTGTCAAAGAAAGTGTGAGTGTGGAACTGGGCACAGTGGTCCACATCTGTGGCTTCCAGTCTGTACAGACAACTGCAGACACATTTAAAAGAATGGCTAACGCAGGTGTGGTGATGTACTCTTATACCCTCAGTACTTGGGAAGTTGAGGCAGAAAGATTGGGAAGAGTCTGAAGTCAGTCTGGGCTACATAGCAATTACGTCAGTTGTGGCTATAGAGGAAGGTTCTGACAAAATAAGAAAAAAGGAACTGTGCCAACACCCATTACTGATGGCCCACTTAACTTCAGACAGCCCGGAAAGCAGCAAGGAGCAAGCCTCAGTGCTCTAAGGTGTCCACCTCATGAAGCATTTCTTTCTCGTGGAAAAATGGGGCCAGCAGGTAACTGATGAGGGCCTTTAGTATAAGGTTAGTAGTTGTGAAATTAGTAGTTGTTTTTTGTTGTTGTTGTTGTTCTGGTTTTTTGGGTTGAATTTTATTTTATGTGTATGGGTAGTTTTGTGCATATATGTCTATGTACCATGTGTATGCCTTGTGCTCCTGAAGGCCAGGAGAGGCCAGCAGCTCGCCCGGAACTGGAGTTATAGATGGTTGTGAGCCACTATGTAAGTGCTGGGAATTGAACTCAGGTCCTCTACAAGAGCAGCTGATGCTCTTAACTGTTGAACCATCTCTCTCACCCAAATTACTGGTTTCTATTTAGCTTTTTCTTTTCCTTAAACCTCCAGCCATTCCCTTTATCTTGGTTTACTGTCATACCTGAAAGTGAATTTGGGGGAAGGCTTAAGGACATGTAGCAGTCTCTGAGCAGGTTATAAACACATAGACTTTCAGGGTCTCCTTCAGATCCACACAGATCTCCATCCTTCCTGAGACAGTAGCATTTTGCAGGAAAGCAGTTTCAGACTAGCTCTTAAAGGCAGAAAGTACAGACTCTTAGGAATGAAGACATGCCCTTCCTAGGAGGCTTCAGCAAGAAAATCCTCACACCATGTATGGCCAGCAGCCCTCCTGCTGGA
Source organism: Cricetulus griseus (assembly GCF_003668045.3). Lineage (NCBI taxonomy): Eukaryota > Metazoa > Chordata > Mammalia > Rodentia > Cricetidae > Cricetulus > Cricetulus griseus. The sequence continues at coordinate 11,237,400 of NC_048602.1, read as the reverse complement.
CACCCCCACCACTCATGTTCCCCCTCAGGGCTCAGCACAGGTAAGTTGAAAGTTTTTTCAAGCTGTGAATTCATAGAAGATAGTGTATGTGTGCGCGTGTGTAAAGGTAAGCAAAGAGTGACTCTAGTTTTGAGCAACAGCTAGAATGTGGTCACATTTCAGGAGTGAGAGTTTGGTTCATCCTCTGCTGAGTGCTGTGGATGAGGTTTGTTTTTGAATTGTTTTAAAACAGTCACTAGGTAGGTACCCTCACAGATCTATCTAGAAAGTTCTTGCTGGGAGCCAGGGTGGGTGGAAGTTTACACTTGTGATGCGGCAGTTAGGAAGGAGGACCCAGAGGTCACTGCCAGATCTGGCCTACAGGAGACATTAAAAAAGAAAACATGTTAGAAACCAACAGCTTACCTGTGAGACATGCAGACGCTTCCTTATCTACAGGTGCTTGATTTAGCCCTGGAGATATGCTTGTGTCGTCTTCCTTTTTAAATTGCGGCAAGAGCTGGAGTCCCAGTCATCTGTGCATTTGGGAAGCCAAGGCAGGTAGACTGAGAGCCAGTCCTTCCTTCCTTCCTTCCTCCCTCCCTCCCTCCCTCCCTCTTCCCTCCCTCCTTCCCTTCCTTCTTTCCTTCCTTCCCTCCTTCTTTTTCTTTTCCCTGAGTCAGGGTTTCTCTGTGTAGCTTTGGAGCCTGTCCTAATGCTCTGTAGACCAAGCTGAACTCAAACTCACAGAGATCTGTCTGCCTCTGCCTCCTGAGTGCTGGGGCTAAAGGTGTACACCACCACTGCCCGGCTAGACAGAGTTTCAGGGAGGCCTTATCTGAAAATGACAAAAAAAGTAGCTAAATACATAGCTATTCTAGCTTTTAAAAAATATATATATATTCCGGGGCTGGAGAGATGGCTCAAAGGTTAAGAGCACTGACTGCTCTTCCAAAGGTCCTGAGTTCAATTCTCAGCAACCACATGGTGGCTCCCAACCATCCGTTATGAGATCTGGTGCTCTCTTCTGGTGTACAGATATACATGGAAGCAGAATGTTGTATACATAATAAATAAATAAATAAATAAATAAATAAATAAAATCTTTAATATATATGTATATATATGTGTGTATATATATATATTTCTTTATTTGTGAGGGTTGAGGTGGTGTTACAGCACATATGTGGAGGTCAGAGGCAACTTCTTAGAGTTAGTTAGTTCTGGGATGCCAAAAAAAAAAAAAAGAAGAAGAGGAGGAGGAGGAGGAAGAAGAAGAAGAAGAAGAAGAAGAAGAAGAAGAAGAAGAAGAAGAAGAAGGACCTTTGTTTTGCTATTTTATATTAAATTTTACAACTTAGTATTGTTTTCATATCTAGTAGTAGTAGTAGTAGTGTTGTTTTGTTTTTGAGACAGGGTTTCTCTGTGTAGCCCTGGCTGTTCTGGAACTCACTTTGTAGACCAGGCTGGCCACGAACTCAGAGATCTGCCTGCTTCTGCCTTCCAAATTCTGGGATTAAAGGTGTGTGCCACTACCACCCAGCTCCTGTTATTTCTTGTTTTCATCTCATCCTCATTATTGTCCAGGCCTGAAAGTAGAAACCATTATAGCTAATATGGACATAAAAGAACTAATCACCAAGACTTTGCTCTAGAATATTGGAAAGGGAGGAAAGGGATGTTACTAAAGCCAGCAAACTGTGTGCTGTGTGCCGGAGCCTGCTGTCATGGTTAAGTCTGCTCTGCTGCGCCTGCCTGTGTTGAGCACTTTGCCTACATTCCTCCACAGTGGCTCACCGCCTTTGCTGCTGGAGACAGACCAGCTACATCGTCACCCTCTTCCTGCCATCCAGTGTGCATCCGGCCAGTGGCAGAGAAGCATGGGAAATGTAATTTGTAGGCTTCTGGTTCCATTCTCTACTATTCCAGCAAGTGTGTCTTACTGAATGCTGTAGGTCAGTGGTTCTCAGCCTATGGGTTGCAACCCCTTTGGCAAACCTCTGTCTCCAACAACGTTTACAGTTAGGAAGTAGTACTAGCATAATTTTATGGTGGGGGGGGGCATCACCACACGAGGCACTGTACCCAAGGGTCAAAGCGCTAGGGAGTTGAGAATCACCGCTGTGGGTGTTGGGGTGAGAATGCTGTGTGGTGGGGATGGGCAGGGAGCATGCCCTTCATGCTGAGGACGGTGCAGTTGTGGGCAGAGGCGCCGTGACTTTCCAGGGAAGGGTCAGGGTCAATGCGTGTGGAAGTGGGAACTTCGTAGCAGTTGTCAAGGATACTTGAAAGACGGTTAGAGACATCCATGCCCTGACCTGGGCAAACCTGCAGGGATCCTCACAGCCGGATGAGCTTTGACATGAAAGACTTGGTAGTAGAGTGGAAGAAACTACCATCTGCAAGCTTTGTACTGATAAGCTGCTTATGAGATGAGACAAGTGATTAGTATAAGTCATAAAATCTGATTTCCTGTCTTCCTACACAAGCTGAAATTGGTTTTCTTTTCTTTTTTCCTTTTTTTTTTTTTTTAAAGAAAAGACAAAGCTGGGCCTTTAATCCCAGCACTCGGGAGGCAGAGGCAGAAGGATCTCAGTGCGTTCAAGGCCAACCTAGTCTGTATATCTTGTCCCAAGGACTGCATGGAGAGACCTGTCTCAAAAAAGAAAACAAAACAAAAACAAACAAACAAAACCCCAAAATCTCAGGAAGGTCTTGTGTAGTTCAGGCTGCTTAAACTTTTGATCTTCCTGCCTCTGTTTCCTAAGTACTGGAGATACTGCTTTTGTTTTGGATTTTGAGCTGGTGTTGAACCCAGGGCCTTTTACACATGCTGTGTTTTCTGCTGGAGTGGTCACCTGGCAGCCCTGCATTGTTTCCTTCTCTCTTTGTCCAGTTGATGACTTCATTCTCAGCCTTTTGCATTGAGACCTGCTCTCACCATCTTTTCCAAGTTTTACAACATTTTGTGTCCACATATGCATGCATCTGTACATTGGTGTATGTCATAGCATATATGTGGAAATCAAAGAAAAATTTGCAGAAAATCTGTTCTCTGTATGATGTGGACCCTGGGGAAGAACTTAGGTCATCAGGCCTGGCGTCAAGGACTTTGAACAATGAGCCCTTGACCATCTTTTCTAGCATGGTACTGTTTTTCCCACTTGCTGAAGCCTCTTGCCAAACTGTGAGCTTCCTAGTGGCAGACGTCCTAGTGTGTTAGGCTTATTATCGATGGTGTTGTATCAGTGCCTTACACAGTGTTGACACTGTTAGGTGTACTTTCTGGTAGTTTTTTAACCAATGGTTGGTTGGATAAGTGAAAACAAATAAACGAGTGCATCCTGGGAACCAAAGGAAGGCCACTGCCGCTGAAGTTCAGCAAGGAGAGGGTGGGTGTGAGGCCACTAGGGCCCTGCTGAGGGGATTTGGGTTTGGCACAAGAGCAGAGGGAAGCGACACTGTGGACAAGGAATGGCAAGACAAGATCTGTTGCTGTAGGGAGTTTGATTTCCAGAGCAAGAGTGCAGAGTAGGCATGGGAAGGAACCTGTGAGGTTGTAGGGTTCAGGTCAGCTTACCTTGCAGCAGATGTATTGTCTTCCTTAGCTGTTGTCTCTGAAGTGTCCATCCCTGGGTAGGACCCGATTGTTATCAGGCTGATGATGATGGTATGCACTTAGGTTTTTATTAGGTTTGCCCAAGATCTCTACCTACCCTCTTGAAGAACATCACTGTCCACAGATCTTGCTGACAGGAGAGAGTTGTCAAGATAGCTTGGCTGTGAAATGCCATTTAACTAGTTTTTATCTGTGTGTGCTTTCCTTCCCCACTGCAGGACTTGATGACCCAGCTAACAAGAGTCCATGCTTTGCTGGCTACTTGCCAAGTACTCTCCCAAGAAAACATTAATATTGCCTTGCTCAGAAATCTTCTTTATTGCTCACTCACACTGAAAGGCTTTCTAAAGTCCAGTTTTGCATTGTTTGTTTGAGACAGGGTCTAGCTATGTAGGTAGACAGGCTGGCCTCTGAGTCAGAGACATCCACCTGCCTCTGCCTCCTGAGTGCTGGGATTAAAGGCATGTGCACCTACACCTAGCAGGATTATTTATTTATTTATTTATTTATTTATTTATTTATTTATTTATTTAGAGATTTTGTACTATTTTTTGCTTGAAAAATTTGGGCCTCTTTTTTTTTTTTTTTTAAAGAGGCCTTTTTTTTTTCTATTGTATTTGCCTTTCCAGGTTTAGAAGCCTGTGATAGGAGTGTTTTGCCTCCTGACATGGTAGTTAGCAAAGTGTTAGAGGCAGTCCTTCATGAAGGTCACTCTGAAAGAAAATTAGTTGGGCACTGCATTCTTGACGTTCTTACAGAGTAGTGCAGGTTTATGGCTGTCTTATGAAGTTCTAAAAATTAAACGGCCTTTAATTAGAAGGAAGCAGATGTAAGACTTTGCAGACAGCAGTGAGGTGTGTACACCTGTTGAGAGACCAAAGGCACGCTGTAGGGGGTGGAGCAAGAAGGCTTGGTCATACACACTAGACCTAGTGGTGTGAGCAGGGATTGGAACTTGGATCCTAGTTGACTTTCGTGTGGTCCGACTTGGCTGTGGCTCTTACGATTCAACTGAGTTGAGCTCTCTGTGGGAAAATAGAGGTGTGTTGCTCAAAGTGTCTTGGTGGGGATGTATTTTGTTCCATTTTTGAAATGGTGCACTGTGTGTGCATCTGTGTTTGGGGGTAGGGGATAGCAGATGCCCTGCTGTGTTGCTCTCTGCTTCATTCTCCATTGTGCTCCAGTAACTCACACCCAACCAGTGCACACTGGAGGGATAGGTGTGCAAAATCACACCTGGCTTTGTGGGTGCTGGGGATCTGAGTCAGGTCCTACCCACTGAGCCAGCTCCTCAGCTGAAGTGGTTTGCTTTTTGTTTTAAATGCAGTTGAAGAGGTTATGAGCCTACAGGTTGACAGGTTATTACTGAGCCCTTCCCTCACAAAGTGAGGGGCCTCATCTCCTTCTGTTTATTGTATGTGATTCTTCTCCAGGCAGAAAAGTGTCATCTGTTTAGCTGAGTGTGACCTAACGCATCCTTCATAAAGACTGCAGAAGGGTTACTATGTTTGGTGCGGTGTCTTGGCCTGCACAAGTTATATGCATTTGTATTCCACAGCATGCTGCTAAGAGTTAATATCAGGAAGGGCCTGTCAGTTTACAGGTGGCATGTTAAGCCCGACAGGCTCTTGTGTGGTAGGCTTTCTTGGGAGGCAGTAGAAACAGATGGATTCAGGCAGGGGCAGGCTAAGGTCTGAGAAGGAGATGCAGGCCCCAAATACTCCCTGAGTGGTGTAGACTATAGAAAATCACATTAGCCATGCTCCCCCTTCTCACTTAATTTTAAGATTACAGTTGCCGTGGCTGGCTATGCTTTTCAGGTTTGTGTATCTAAGGCAGGCGTGAGGTCAGAGGGGAGGCTCTGGATTTGTTGGTAATGTGTAGTGTCCTATGCCACGAAGAAAAGGTGCATGTTGTTAGTAATTTGGACCAGGAGGTTAGCCGCATGCGTGAGGAAGATCTCCTCCTGTGGGTAGGTCAGCTGCTGCTGTTTCGGAAGAGTGGGCTGGGCCTGTTTTCCTTAGTCTAAGGGCCTGCAGTGATAAGACATGACTCACTGAACTTCAGAAAATTACAGGCCAAGCACTTTCTAAGGAATGGTGGCTGATAAGGAGGAACGAGTTACTATTCTGGTCTGTTATCTAAAGGGAAATCGTGAAGCTAGCATTATTCAGAAAAGTCTGTTTACTAGATTCCTCACAGGAGCACAACTGTTTTCTTATGTTTGACTTTATAGCAAGACATATTTTACAGTTTAAAGTTGCTCTTGAAGTGTTGAAGGGTGAACAGGTGCTGTAGGAAACAGACGGACAGGCTCATAAAATCTGCCTGTGGTAGAGGCAGAGCTGGTTGCTGTAAGTCTGTGTGGTACTGGCTGGCCTCATACTCACAATCTTGCTAATGTGCCTTAGCCTCCCTCAGCTGAAGCAGGTGTGTACCACCATGCCTGCCCTGAGCAATGATTCCCCTCTCCCCAGTCGTACAGCTTCTAGGATTTTGGTTAACCTCTCCCATGCTGGCTGGGCACAGGATGGTCCAGGTCTGAAGTGACTTCTGGGATTGTCTATTCTCCTGGCCAGCTTGTGGGCCACCAGCCCTGCCTGCCTTGCAGGGGCTTTCAGTGAGAGAGAGGCTGCAGACTGTTCTTCCAGCAGACCTCCCCAGTTAATCTTGAGAAGAATCTTAGGAATCTTTTCAGATCAGCCTATTTTCTTCAGATTTTGCTTCTTATTTTTTTGCCCTTTACCCTGGGCCCCCTCCCTCGACTGAGAGCCACAGGGTCATTGATTTAAGTATGGGAAGGAAATTGTGGCCTTGAGCACAGGCAGAAAGAATCTGGCTCCCAGAACTTCCTGTGAGCCACCACTAAATTACACAGCCCAGGCCTGACGAGGCTTTTCAAAGGAGTGTCCCACACTACCACTGTGCCCGTGATTGCATCGAAGGCCGTTGTTTTGCGCACAGCACTTGTTAAAAGCAGGTTGGACTTGGCCTTTGCATGAGACTCGGTTCCCCGAGGGTGAAAGAGGATGGAGAGAGGGAGGGAGCACTAAGATGAACTCCTTCACTCCAGATCACCCTGCATTTGTACAGGCTCACGCAGAAGCCCTGGCTCCTCAGAGAGTGAAGGCTGGTACCCTGGTGAACCAGGGCCCCTGGCTAAACAGATACTTCCTTCCTCTGTCTCAGGCCTACTTATCTGGATAGACTTCCCAGGATGAGGAAGAGGAGAAAGGATTTGAGGGAATAATAGCAGTTTATTTGACTCCTACCTTTAGGCTGAATCTTGGAAATTCGACCACCAAATGTCTGAGTATTGAGTGTTTTGTTTTAAAAAACAAAAGCATAAAGCCTTGAGCGGGTGGGTGTTTATAGACGGGGTCCTCAGTAGCCCAGACTGGCCTCTGGGTTTATGTAGTAAAGGATGGCCTTGAGCTTCTTACCCTCCTGCCTCTGCCTCTGGGATCTAGGATATACCACTATGCCCGGGTAGTTGATGAGGGGGTTGAATCCAGGGTCTAGCGAATACTAGCCAAGCATTCCATCTACTGAACCACATCTTCCCTCCTTCCCTCTCACTCCCTTTTCTCTCCCTTCCCTCCTCTTTCCTTTTCTTTCCCTTCTCTTCTTCCTTCCTTCCTTCCTTCCTTCCTTCCTTCCTTCCTTCCTTCCTTCCTTCCTTCCTTCCTTCCAGGTTCCGACTATGCAGCCCAGGTCTCCCAAGTACTAAGTGCACCACAGTGCCTGGAATTTGCTCTGTAGACCTGGCAGATTTGAAACTCACAGAGATCTGCCTGCCTCTGCCTACAGAGTGCCAGGATTAAAGGTGTGTGTCACTACAAGTGGCAACTTTTTTTTTTTTTTTGAATGTGGGATCCCAGCATATAAAAGCAGACCAAGTCACTCTCTTGGGGCTGATAGCTCTGTAGTGCCACCTCACCTGATGAGCTTGCTTAGTAGCTAGAAGAACTGACATGGCTTCAGTATTTCCAACAGTGAGGACTAGTGTCACCTGTTTGACATGACCCCAGCAGGGGCTTGGAAGAAGAGGATCAAATCTGTGATAAAGTGCCCTATTAGAGTCCCAGATGTGTTTGCTAGCTGTGTGAACTTGGTTTGACTATCTCCTAGAAAACAGTATAAAAGTATATAAAGCTGGTGCAGTCTGCAAGTATACCTCTGTGTCCTGGCTCAGAGAAGGCCTGAAATGGTCATTGTACATTGTGGAAGATGATACTTGGTTGAGCCCCCTCCCCCCCCCAAGTGTGTGTATGTATGTGTGTGTTCGTGAGTGTGTGGGAGAGTTGGCTCTCTCCATCATGTGGGTTCCAGAGTGGAACTCAGATAGATTGCCAGGTGGTGTAGGCCTAACAGTAGATGCTACCTAGCTGGGGTTTTTGCTAATAATAAAACTACATTTTTTTTTTTTTTTTTAGGACAGTTGAGTTTATTTGGGGCTGGGAATGTAGCTCAGATTGTAGGGTATGTGGCTAGCATTCTCGAGTCCATGATTTCAGTCCTAGCATCACTAAAGGCACAATGGGATACACTTATAAACTCCAGTAGAGGCAGAGGCAGAGCTCTGCAGGAGGATCAGCTGTTTCATCCTCAGCTACATAGCCAGTTGGAGGCTACCAGGGTGTGAGACCTTGTCTAAAGGAAAAAAGTAAAAGAAAATTCAGCTTATTTTAAACACAGTTTTCTGCAGAAGAACAAACAACAAAACCCCAATTTAGCAGATTTTGAGATAAGATTAGCCCAGGGCACAGTTTGTGCAGATTCCAGTCATTTGTTCAACTCTTACCACAGTTGTGTGTGTTTCTTTTTGTTTAGTTCATTAATGATGCTGTTTTAAACTTCATTTTAAGCAAAACAGGCATATACATACTTTGAGGACCAGAAAATGGCCAAGATGAACATGACTATTAGTTTTGTCTGTGTGAACTTAAATTAGTTGCAAACATTTGAGTCCAGCTGTTCCCTGTTGATGTTTGCTGGGTGAGGAGGTTGACTCTGTTCTAGCCTGAGACACTGTCCTTATCCCTTTCCTTCAGTTCAGGCACAGTAAGTAAAGCAGAACCACCATCCCCAAATGGTTATGCACAGGAGCTTGTTTTAGGACTGGCAAATTATAGAATAACGCTAATGGATGGTGAGGAATAATTAGAAATAATGCTCTGAAATCCTAATGTGTCGTGTTGTAGTGCTGTCGGGAATATTAAGGCTTACCGCTTGACTTAAAACTGGGCTAATGTACTTTTTCTTTTTTTAAAGTTAGCAGCAGTGCCTGTGTCTTCTGCACTGTGCACAGTCTTATTGTATATTCAGAAACACAAAGATACCACTTTCTTTTTGTTTTTTGTTTTTTTCCATGCTGTATATTGTAGGCTACCTGGCCAATGAACTTGTGTGTGATTCTGGCTCACCATAGGATTGCCGGGATTACAGGTTCATACCATTTAAGACTCTCAGACATGAGTATACTGTACTTGTATCATTCTACTCCTCCCAGATCACCCAAGCACCCCTTGAATTCAAGACCGCCTCTGTAATTATTTCTGGGTTCTCTGTGTCTGTCTGTCTGTCTCTCTCTCTCTCTCTCTCTCTCTCTCTCTCTCTCTCTCTCTCTCTCTCTCTCTCTCTCTCTCGCTTGATGACCGGCCTTGGATGCCTGAGATCCACGTGGTGGGAGAGAACGCCCACATTGTCTTCTCAGTGACACATATGCATCATAGCATGTGTGCCCCCCCCAAAAAAAGTAATAAAAAGTAATTTTAAAGGTTTTATTTTCTTTTTCACAGTCTGGGTAGAACTGGTCTTAATGTGAGGAAAAAGGCTCAGTTGTTTTGTTTGTTTTAATTTGGTAAGGAAACCCAAATGCGCTGTGTGAGTGGCTAGATAGACTGTGTGATGTATGGCGTTTTGCAATGCTTTTAAGTTTGAATTTGCTTAGGTTTTTGTTACCTTTCATGTGTAATGCTTGTACGTCGTATCCTAAATACAGGCCTTTGTTTTCCTTACCATAAGTCTGAAGATGTGGGAATAAACTCTTTGGGTCCTTGCATGTGTCCATACAGATCCAGACACATACTGTGCGGGGAGGTGTGCATCCCCCAGCCCTGCTTCCTTGGCAGGGGCTATCCTCCCAAGTGGGTAGCTGATCGTGCATCCTATAACTTCTGGGACTGTTTTAACAGTTATAAGACACTATCCAAGCACCCTTAGAACCCAGAACTCCTTAGAGTCAGTCCTAGGGAGAAGAGTGTCCCTTGTTCCTAAGGACTCCTCTCCATCTTGCCCAGAAGCGGCTCACCTAGACGTCATGGATTTTCAGTTTGTGCCTTTCAGCACAGGGATAGTTTCAGTGTGCCACAGCAAGGTAGAACTGTGTAGACCAGGCTGGTCTGCTGGGTTCTGGGATTAAAGTTGTGTGCCTCTCTGTTTTCTTATACAACCAGCAGTCGAACCAGCTCCCCGAGAGTTCAAGCATGTCGCTGAATAGTTGGTGACTGAGCACAGTGAGCACATCTGACTCCATATCTTTGGAGATAACATGGCCAGCCAGGAATCAAACTTCCTCACCCTAGATTTTCTTTCCCAGTCCATTTTTCTGTGAACCAGCATTATTTAAGTCCTCCTTTCTTTTTTGTTTTGTTTTTAGAGACAGGGTTTCCCTGTGGTAACCTGTCCTGGAATTCGCTCTGTAGACCAGGTTGGACTTGAACTTAAAGATCCGTCTCTCTCTGCCTCTTGAGTGCTAGGATTAAAAGTGTACCCCACCACTGTCTGGTTGTCTGTCTTTTTTTTTTTTTAAGATCCATTTTCTGTGTATGAGTGTTTTGGACTATATACGCACATATCATGGGCATGCCTGGTACTGAAGAGTTTATCAGATTCTCTAGAACTGGAGTTAGGGGTGGTTGTGAGCCACCATGTGGGTGCTAGGAACCAAATTTAGGTCTTCTGCTAGAGCAACAAGTGCTCTTAAATCACTGAGACAATCTCTTTAACATCCCCACTCCCCTTTTTAAAAAGCAGAGCAAACAGCTTTATTAGGGAAAATGGGAGAGGGGATAAACTCCTGAGGGTGAAAAGGGCCTCCCAGAGAGGAATACTCTTTCTGGTTTTTGAGGTATACCTGGGCTGGCCTCAGTATGTGACCCAAGATGACCATTCTGTGTTTACTGTAGGAGCCTCCACATCTGGCTCAGCAAATCGCCATTATGACACCAATTCAGAGAACACAGGAATAAATATAAACTCTGTGTTTTCCCCCCACTATACCCTCACACCTCAATTTTAACATCAGAAATTCAGAAGACCCCCCTACACCCACCCACCCATCAAGCAAGCAGTCTGTTCTGCAACAGAGACCATCAGGTCTCTCAGATTTGATGCAGCCCTGATACTGTTACCCCCCCCCAATAATGTCATGTCTCAGGTTCTCAGGGCTCCACCCATTGATTGTCTTCCCTGCTTCCCATGTAAGTCCTAGTGTTTTATTTCACCCGTACTCTGACTATGTGTCAGTCTTTCCACGGTCCCTCTCTTGGTTTTGGTTAATTTACTAGAGTGGTCCACAAAGTTCAGGGAAACACTGATGCAGATGAGATGGAGAGGGTAGGGTGAATTGGATGGGATGCAGAGTGGTTAGGCACCTAACCTCTTTGAGCTTCCGTGTTGCATAAAGCTGGCGGAACCCTCTCCTTTGCTTTTATGGCGCTTCAATAGATAGACATGAGCCGGGCGGTGGTGGCGCACGTCTTTAATCCCAGCACTCGGGAGGCAGAGGCAGGAGGATCTTTGAGAGTTCAAGACCATCCTGGTCTACAAGAGCTAGTTCCAGGACAACCTCCAAAGCCACAGAGAAACCCTGTCTCGGGGGGAAAAAAAGCATAGATAGACATGATTAATTAGATCATTGGCTGTTTATGTTCAGCTCTGTAGAGACTGAGGCTGGAACTACAGAGCTCAATGTAATCCTGCCCTGGTTTTCCCTGTGAGCTGCCTCCTTTCTAAAGCCATTCGCATACAAAAGAACATTTATTACTGTGAAGATTCCAAAGATTTCAGTAGTAAGCCAGAGACAGGAATAAAATGGATGCATATTTTGTAACAGGCAGGTAGCCCAGAGAGATGTGGTGAGCGGGAAGAGAGTTCCTTGGCTTCTAGTTCGTCTGTTTATCTTTGTCTTTCACTTTGAGCAGATGGGCTGGCTAGAGTTCTGAAGCTGCCTCCTTGCAGCTGCCGAGGGTAAAGTTTAAGGAAGTGCTTTTGCTGAACCAGCCCCCTTCATTGATCATGGGAATCTGATTCTATCCTCTGAATAATTTGGCTTAGAAATGTTGTTGCTTTAGTTTGTAGAGTTTGGTTACCCTCCAAGCTTGAGAACTGTGTTGAGGGTGGGAAAAAGATGGTGCTGTCCTGAGTGTGGCCTGGCTGGGGTGGTAAGAGCATCATCAGAGTCTGTCCCCAACCCTGGAACTCAGGGTTCTTTGACCAGGACTCAGGAACACAATGGAGAAGGAGAAGGGCTGTTTGCAAATACTCTGATCAGAGTTACCAGGAAAACTAACTTTGGTAGCATTTGGGGGTTGTTGCATATTCTCATATCTGGACTCTGTAGTTTTGACTAAGGATAGAGGTAAGAATTCTGTGTCTTGTGGGTCATTCTAGAACAGAGCTCAGGAGCATGTGTTGCTATGAATAGTGTGTATAGGTGTTTGTCAGAGAATACACCTCCAGGCACAGCCTCTGACCTGTGGCGGTCCTTATACTGTTGGGTCACAGTGGCACTTCTTGTGCTGTCTTGAGAATGGCTTCATACTCTGGGTATTGGATAAAAAGTGTCCTCCCCTTTCTAGAGGAGACGATCTAGTTTAGAGTTGGTGCCAAACATCCCATAGACAATTCTAGATATCAGTGACAAGGTCTGCAGAGCACACAGGTGTCAGCATGTTTTTAGCTGCAGCACCCAGTTGTGCTAAAGTTTAAAGTACTCGTGATGTACCCTCCTCTCGAACTTGACTCCCAGCACTAAGTGTTAAGCTTTTAGGCTCTGTGTTTTGTTGGTTTTCCAAGTATCAGTAGTTCTACAGAAGTTGCTGTTTTTTTTAACCTTTTAGTAGATCTCTGTTTGTCTTAATATCTTTTGAGATAGGTTATACAGCTAAGGGTGTGGCCAGGAACCTCTAACAGCCTTAGCCTCCTGAGTGCTGGGATTACAAGCATGAGCCATTACAGTAGCTTGGGTTTTTTCAATTAATTAATTAATTAATTAACTAATTAGTTTTTTAGACTTAGTTTATGTAAATGAATGTTCACCATATGAGTGCTGTGGAGTTACTAGTGGTTGTAAGCCACCATGTGGATGCTGAGAATAGAACCCGGATCCTCTGTAAAAGCAGAAAGTACTTTTAACCACTGAGTCATCACTCCAGCCCCTGGATTAGTTTTATAGATATGTTTTTCCTGTTTTCACTCTCTACTTTTGAAAGGTGCTGGAAAATCACAAATTGCATATTTGATTTTGTTCCTTAGATAGTTTCCCATTAAGAATTTGTAGTTCAGCCAGACTTGGCACATGCCTTTAGTCCCAGCACACTTGAGGCAGAGTTAGGCAGATCTCTGTTAGTTTGAGGCCAGCCTGGACTACAGAGGGAGTTCTAGTATAGCTAGGGCTGTTACACAGAGAAATCCTGTTTCCTTTAAAAAAAAAAAAAAAAAAAAAGTTTCTCACCAGATGGAAGGACATTGAGCATTGTAAAGTCTTGGACACACCTTCCTTGTTGTCTCTGCTCTCTTTATCGTCTTTTGATCATTAAGTTTAGTGGCTCTGCTAATTGTTTTTAGCCACCTCTTTGAAAAGTTGAACATGTATGTGGCCAGGCACTTAAAGTTATTTCCTCTAAACTAAGTGTTTGAGACATCCTTAGATTTATAACCAGCTTTGTTTACTGTGTAATTCAGTCCAATTGAGGAACTAGTAAAACTGCATTATCCAGACATCAAAGCTGAGAGTGCAGTTACACCAAGGAACTTATTAGGTTTCTAACAAGTAGAAGTTATCAGGTGTTTGAAAATTAACTACTTCCATGCCGCCTGATTTTTTAAGTTTTGGTAACACTTTTGGCTGTGAACATAATTTGGAGTTTAAATTATCAGTTGTATTCAGACATGGTGGCACATACCTATCTGAAATCCTGATGTGCCCAGAGGTTGAGCAGGAATTAGAGTTCAAGGCTGGCCTTGGTTACTAATGAGTCCCTGTCTCAACAGCAGCAAAACTACGTACGTATTAGTAGCTAACCTCTTCAGAGTTGGCTGTTCTTTTCATTTCAGCTTTCTGTAGCCAACACCATCCTGCAAAGATTGAACAGGTGTTGCATTTTTGCCTCAAAATTGAGCCAGTTTTTTTTTTTTTTTTTTTTTTTTTTGTTGTTATTTCATTGTCCTCCCTGAGGTTTCTGGGAAAGGATGTGTTATTAGACACAACTGTACAGAGAGCTGGGTCACAGATTGCCAGTTATATGCAGTAGTCACTCAAAGGAGGATGCTGTTGCTAAGTATGTTTCAAGATAGGTTAGCGTGAGACCTTGTGACCCCTGTCCCTGGGGTGAGGACTTGCTAGGGAAGAGCTGGGTGAGCACCTTTGACTTCTTGGGGCTTCATCAGCAGTCCTTTCCCAGCTCTGTCATCTTCTTGTCACAGATTAAAAAATAAAATGTGTATACTACAGACCCCCATGCCAACTTTGTTGATTTTTGTGTAGCTCTTTCCTGTTCTGTGTTGGAGGGGAGGCAAATACACTTGAGATATTTACAAGCAGCTCTTAATATTGTTTATGTGACAACCACTTAGAGAAGTGGATGGGAAGGTGTTTCTCTCAGGTGCCTTGCTTGTCCCTTTTGAGTCTTTTTTTTTTTTTTTTTTAACCTACTACTTCTCAGATTTCTTTAGAAGTTTTAGTTTTCTGAATTGTCACGGAAAATGTTTAGAAGTGACCCATGACCACTTGAGGTTGTCATCACAGTGGACAGCACTATTCTCTCTTTTGTCCCTCAGAATAAAATGTATTACTGAGCCCAGTAGCTCACACTTGAAAGAGGCAAGGATGGGAGGAACATAGAGTTCAAGGCTTGCCTGTGAGATGCTGTATCAAAGTAAAAAACAGGGGTAGGAGGATTATGCCAAGTTGGAGCAATAAAAGAAAGGGAAAGGAAGAGAACTAGGGACAAGGTTTAGAAGAGAGCTTACTTAGAAGTCACCAGTGGAGGGTCTGGGGGCGTGGTCCAGCAGTTGAGCACTTGCTCAGTATGTGCAAAGTACTTGGTCCCACCCCTAGCACCACACAAAAACAACGATGCTTTGGCTCAAAAGCAGTGGTTTTCAAAAAAAAAATAAAAAGCTGTGACTCTTAATACAGTTTCTCATGTTGTAATGACCCTAGCCATAAAATTATTTTCATTGCTACTTCATAACTGTAATTTTGTTAGTGTTATGAACCATAATGTAAACATCTGTGTTTTCTGATGGTCTTAAGTAACCCCTGTGAAAGGGTCATTTGACCCCCCCACCCAGGGGTCATGAAGGTTTAAAAACTTTAAAGATCTGATTTCTTGACATTTCTGTGAAGCACACAGAAGCATGAAGCTTATGGAAATGCCAGCTTCCTACCAGATGTAAATGAGATTCAAAAGAAATTGGTTTGCTTGCTATCTTAGATAGTCTCTGGACATGGTTTGCTTGCTATCTTAGATAGTCTCTGGACATGGTTTGCTTGCTATCTTAGATAGTCTCTGGACATGGTTTGCTTGCTATCTTAGATAGTCTCTGGACATGGTTTGCTTGGTTGCAGACTTGGCAGTCACACAGTTACACTTTAGTGTGCAAGTAAATGCCCATGCCACAGAATAGTAGGTGCCAGAGGCCCGAGTGTGCAGAGGTAGACAGGGGCAGTTTATTTTAGTTCAGCTGAAAGGTTGCTGAAGGCTTTGTGTGAGACTATGATAATAGCTTGTTAATGACTGAAATTGTTAAAACTTTGAGTCCCTTATAGTGCCTCTCCTCAACCCTGTGCTTGCCTCCTCCTGTCCTAGCTAGTGAAAGACTCTGCCTTAGCCACACACACAGTGGTGGTGCATGTCTTCAGTCCCAGCATCAGGAAGCAGAGGCAGGCGGATCTCTGAGTTCAAGGACAGCCTGGTCTATAGAGTGAGTTCCAGGACAGTCAAAACTACACAGAGAAACCCTGTCTTGAAAAACCAGATGTGGGGGTGGGGGGAGAGACAGGCAGGCAGGCAGGCAGGCAGGCAGGCAGGCAGACAGACAGACAGACAAGACAGCATTATATTAAGTGGCAGCAGAGGCTGACTTTTTTTTTCTGCTGAGGAAGCAGTTTTTGTAGAGTCCACTCCCAGTGTCTAAAATGCTGTGCAGAGATCCCCTGTGGGGCCGCGTAAGTCTAGAAGGCTGGCTTTCAAGAGCCCTGCATGTCCTTTGTAGCTACTGCAGTACTCATTCCTCTGTAAGTATCACAGGTGGAGGACCCAGCAGCGAACTTGCAAACTTTACAGGGCAACTCTCATCAGAGAAACCTCTGCATATTTACACTGTTGAGAATTTGATAACAATAAAAACAACACAAAGGAATATCATATATACTGTCTCAGTTAAGGTTACTATTGCTGTGATGAAACACCATGACCAAAAGCAACTTGGGGTGGAAAGGGTTTATTTCACTTACACCATTCCCTATACCATAAAGCACAGTTCATCATCAAAAGCAGTGAGGGCAAGAATTCACAAAAGGCCGGAGCCTGGAGGCAGGAACTGATGGAGGCTGTGGAGGAATTCTGCTTACTGGCATCATGGCTTGTTCAGCTGCTTTCTTAAAGAATCCAGGACCACCAGCCCAAGGATGGTACCACCCACAGTGGGCTGGGCCCTCCCCCATTGATCACTAATTAAGAAAAAGACTTACAGCCAAATCTTAGGGACATATTTTTCTCAGATGCAGTTTCCTCCTTTTGGATAACTCTAGCTTGTGTCAAGTTGACATCAAACTAGCCAACACACATACTTTAATTCAGTTGTACCTATTAACATGTTTTTTTCATCTGCAATTGGTTTGTTTTGAAGGTTCTCACATGACCCATGTTGGCCCAGAGCTGGCTTTGGCTGTGACCTTGCATAGCCAGAGCTTCTGCCTGCACCTCTCGGGTGTTAGGATTACAGGCAGGCACTACCACTTCCAGTTATATGGGGTGACGATTAAACCCAGGTTTTCCTTCTTACTAGGCAAGCGCTACTAACTGAGCACAGCCCTAGTCCTTCGTTGGCATTCTTACTCTTTCTCAAACAGATTTTTGTTTCCTGAATATTTATATTCATTTTGGCTTATTCCCACCCTCAAAATGCTTCAGTAAGGCTACTCTAAAAGCAAAGATACTTGATCTCAGTATAGCCGTCTACTTCATAAACATTTGTATTGAGGATTTTTCTGATTTACTCTTCCTTGTCAAGTGTTTTATCATTGATCTTCATTCCCTCACTCAATTAATTTTATTGTGTAAAAGACATGTCATGTAACACAAAATTAGCATTACGCTTTCTTGTTCTGACAACTCTTAAGATAGAAACAGTCTGTTATGAATCGTTTTCAGAATCGATTGTATGCATTGTGTATGTGCACGTGTAAATGTGCTTATGTTCATGTATGCTGCAATATGCGTGTGTTGGGGTTACATATTCTTTGACAGGCATGGTGGCCAGCTCTCACTCTGTACTTCTCACCAGTGCTCATGGGGTTCTTTTGCACTAGGTTTTCTTCTACATTTTGTCGTTTTAGGTTTTTGATCCATTTAAAGTTGCTGTATGGTTGGTTGATTGTTCTTTTGTTTTATTTTTTGAGACAGGTTCTTATTTTGTAGTATTGGATACTCTGAAACTCGCTATGTGAACCAAGCTGACCTTGGATTCACAGGTTTGCCTGCCTCCTAAGGGACTAAAAATGTGAACCACCACACACTGCTAGAGTTAGTTTTTGTTGTTGTTGTTGAATTGAATTTAGTGCCTATCGTGTGCTAGATAAGAACTCTTATATCTGAGTCACATCCCCAGCTCTAGGGTTAGCCTCTGTATATGATGTAGATAAAGACCTGCCTCTGTCCTTTCCTGTGTGAAGGCCCACTTTGCCCAGCACCAGCTGTTAAAAAGTCTGTCCTTTTGGGCTGGAGAGATAGCTCAGTGGTTAAGAGCACTGGCTGCTCTTTCAGAGGACCCAGGTTCCATTCCTAGCACCCACATGGCAGCTCACAATTCTCTATAGCTTCTGTTCCAGGCGATCTGACACCTTCACACCAATGCACGGAAAAAAAATAAATAAATAAATAAATAAATAAATAAATAAATAAATCAGTGTCATTTTCCCGATGACTGGTCCCAACAGCCTTGTGAAGTCATCTAGCCAGCCAGACATGTGGGATCTCTATGAGTTTGAAGCCAGCCTGGTTTACATAGTGAGCTCCAGGGCTACATAAGTAAGACTAAGACCCTGTCTCAAACCACACACACACACACACACACACACACACACACAAAGTCATTCAGTGACATATATGATTTAGCTGTGAGATTTCTGTTTCTTTTCCATTGGTCTATGTCTTTATGTCACTGCGGGACTGTTTTGATTGTTGAGGCTTTGAAGTGAATTTTGAAAGCAATATTGTGAGCCATCCAGAAAGCTTTATTCATTCCTTCCTCCTCCTCGTCTGTCTTCCCCCTTCCTTTCTGTAGCCAAGGCTACTCCTGAACTACTTGGCATTCCCTGCCTCAGTCTCCTGAGGGCTTCCATACCACACTGATAATGTGAATTTTGGTTGCCGAGTAAAGGTGTTGTCTGCCTTCTCCACTATAATTACTATTGAGGGCTTTTCTCTTCCTGATAATTAATAGGCAGTCTTAGGGCACTTGAGTTATCTGTCAACATCCTGCTCCTCAAGATTTCCCTGCATTTAACCTTCCATCATGACTCTCATCCGATCCAATTGTATGGGCTTTAGTTCATATTTTTTGCAGCGAGCTGTAATCCATTACAATTTTTTTGGTTCACAGATTATTCTAGACCTTACTTGTGGGATCCCCTTTAAGATAACACCATTGTCCTTGTGAAATGTCCCATTATTTTTATTTTTATTTGTACATCACATTTCTGGCTCAGCCAGGCATGGTGGGTGGCACACGCCTTTAATCCCAGCGCTTTCGGGACAGAGACAAGTGGATTCGAGCTCAAGTCCAAGACAGCAAGAACTATATCAAAAAAACTGCCTCAAAAACAAAACCACAAAAGACATTTCTTATATCCACCCTGCCTTGGAGTTAGCCACATTTCCTCCAGAGCCCTCACTTGCCACCTTAGCATTTTACAGTCTCCTTATTTATGTCTTCCTGTCTTGCAGTAGACTATACCTGTTGGAAAGCACATAGATATTAGCCTTTTGGTTATTGTCATTATCATTGTACATGGTATGTGTGTGCGCCCCGTCCTGTACAGGCATACATGTGCCATAACAGCATGTGTGTGGGCCTCAGAGGACAACTTTGGGGAATTGGTTTTTTCCTTTCTTGTTGGGATTCAGGAATTGAACGTGAGTTGTCAGGCTTCCACAGCAAACACCTGCTGTACCCTCTGAACAGTCTCAACAACTCTGATGTCAGCCTTAATCATTTCACTCAGCATAAGGCCTGGCACACTAGGTTTACTAAGTATTTGTTGGATTAAAAATCCTTTTATTGTAATTCGGTGGTTAAAATAGAGTTTGGATACTGATGATTTTTCTTTCCCGCCTCCATCTAGGCAGACATGTTGGCTATTTGGCGATGAGAAGTAGCAAGAACTGACATCATACTGGTTTACAACACTATGGGACCTGACACTTGTGCTGCTTGGGCAGCCGGCCTCCATTGGCACTGCTGAGAAGCCCTCTCAACTCTACTGCAGAACACTAATCTGATCTCGGAAGTAGCTGATTGTGGCAGGATGTTTCGAAGATGATGATGGCAAGAAAGCAAGATGTTCGAATCCCCACCTACAACATCAGCGTGGTGGGATTGTCCGGGACTGAGAAGGAGAAAGGCCAGTGCGGCATTGGGAAGTCTTGTCTGTGTAACCGCTTCGTGCGCCCAAGTGCCGATGATTTTCACCTGGACCACACTTCTGTCCTCAGCACTAGTGACTTTGGTGGGCGGGTGGTCAATAATGACCACTTTCTCTACTGGGGAGAAGTTAGCCGCTCCCTGGAGGACTGTGTGGAATGTAAGATGCACATTGTGGAGCAGACTGAGTTCATTGATGATCAGACTTTTCAACCTCATCGAAGCACGGCCCTGCAGCCCTACATCAAGAGAGCTGCGGCCACCAAGCTCGCATCAGCTGAAAAACTCATGTATTTTTGCACTGACCAGCTGGGGCTGGAGCAGGACTTTGAGCAGAAGCAGATGCCCGATGGAAAGCTGCTGGTCGACGGTTTCCTTCTGGGCATCGATGTTAGCAGGGGCATGAACAGGAACTTCGATGACCAGCTCAAGTTTGTTTCTAATCTCTACAATCAGCTTGCAAAAACAAAAAAGCCCATAGTGGTGGTCCTGACTAAGTGTGACGAGGGTGTTGAGCGGTACATTAGAGATGCACATACTTTTGCCTTAAGCAAAAAGAACCTCCAGGTTGTAGAGACCTCGGCAAGATCCAATGTGAATGTGGACTTGGCTTTCAGTACTTTAGTGCAACTCATTGATAAGAGTCGAGGGAAGACAAAAATCATTCCTTACTTTGAAGCTCTCAAGCAACAGAGTCAGCAAATAGCTACAGCAAAGGACAAGTATGAGTGGTTGGTGAGCCGCATTGTGAAAAACCACAATGAGAACTGGCTGAATGTCAGCCGAAAGATGCAGGCCTCCCCTGAGTACCAGGACTACGTCTACCTGGAAGGGACACAAAAGGCCAAGAAGCTCTTCCTGCAGCACATCCACCGCCTCAAGCATGAGCATATTGAGCGCCGCAGAAAGCTATACCTGGCAGCCCTGCCGTTGGCTTTTGAAGCCCTCATCCCTAACCTAGATGAAGTAGACCACCTGAGCTGCATTAAAGCCAAAAAGCTCTTAGAGACCAAGCCTGAGTTCTTAAAGTGGTTTGTTGTGCTTGAAGAGACCCCATGGGACGCCACCAGCCACATTGACAACATGGAAAATGAGCGGATTCCCTTTGACTTGATGGATACTGTCCCTGCCGAGCAGCTGTATGAGACCCACTTGGAGAAGCTGAGGAATGAGAGGAAGAGAGCTGAGATGCGAAAGGCATTCAAAGAAAACCTGGAGACCTCTCCTTTCATAACTCCCGGGAAACCTTGGGAAGAGGCTCGTAGTTTTATTATGAATGAAGACTTTTACCAGTGGCTGGAGGAGTCTGTGTACATGGACATCTACGGCAAGCACCAGAAGCAGATTATAGACCGAGCAAAGGAAGAGTTCCAGGAGTTGCTTTTGGAGTACTCAGAATTGTTTTATGAGCTGGAGCTGGATGCCAAACCCAGCAAGGAAAAGATGGGTGTCATCCAGGATGTTTTGGGGGAAGAGCAGCGATTTAAGGCATTGCAGAAGCTCCAAGCAGAGCGTGATGCCCTCATTCTGAAGCACATTCATTTTGTGTACCACCCCACGAAGGAGACATGCCCCAGCTGCCCAGCTTGTGTGGATGCTAAGATAGAGCACCTGATTAGTTGTCGCTTCATCAGACCATCCGATAGGAATCAGAAAAACTCTCTGTCTGACCCCAGTATTGATAGGATCAATTTGGTTATCTTAGGCAAAGATGGCCTTGCCCGAGAGTTAGCCAATGAAATTAGAGCTCTTTGTACAAATGATGACAAATATGTGATAGACGGTAAAATGTATGAGCTGTCCCTGAGGCCAATAGAGGGGAATGTCAGGCTTCCTGTGAACTCTTTCCAGACACCAACCTTCCAACCCCATGGCTGCCTCTGCCTTTACAATTCAAAGGAGTCACTGTCCTACGTGGTGGAGAGTATAGAGAAGAGCAGAGAGTCCACGCTAGGCAGGCGGGATAATCACTTAGTTCACCTCCCCTTGACCTTAATTCTAGTTAACAAGAGAGGGGACACAAGTGGAGAGACTCTGCACAGCTTAATACAACAAGGCCAGCAGATTGCTAGCAAACTGCAGTGTGTCTTTCTGGACCCTGCTTCTGCTGGCATTGGTTACGGACGCAACATTAACGAGAAGCAGATCAGTCAAGTTCTGAAGGGACTCCTGGATTCTAAGCGCAACTTAAACCTGGTCAGCTCCACTGCTAGTATCAAGGACTTGGCTGATGTGGACCTTCGAATTGTCATGTGTCTGATGTGTGGTGATCCCTTTAGTGCAGATGACATACTCTCTCCTGTCCTGCAGTCCCAAACCTGTAAATCTTCCCACTGTGGGAGCAGCAACTCTGTTTTACTTGAACTTCCGATTGGACTACACAAGAAGCGCATTGAGCTGTCTGTTCTTTCGTACCATTCCTCGTTCAGCATCCGAAAGAGCCGCTTGGTTCATGGGTACATTGTTTTTTATTCAGCCAAGCGTAAGGCCTCCTTGGCAATGTTACGTGCCTTTCTTTGTGAAGTGCAGGATATTATTCCCATCCAGCTTGTTGCACTCACTGATGGCGCTATAGATGTCCTGGACAATGACTTAAGTCGAGAGCAGCTGACAGAGGGGGAGGAAATTGCACAAGAAATTGATGGCAGGTTCACAGGCATCCCTTGTAGCCAACCCCAGCATAAACTTGAGATCTTTCACCCCTTTTTTAAAGACGTGGTGGAGAAAAAGAACATAATCGAGGCCACGCACATGTACGACAATGTTGCTGAGGCCTGCAGCACCACTGAAGAAGTGTTCAACTCCCCCAGGGCTGGGTCACCACTCTGCAACTCAAACTTGCAGGACTCAGAAGAAGACGTGGAGCCTCCATCATACCACCTGTTTCGGGAAGATGCGACAGTGCCCTCCCTGTCCAAAGACCATTCCAAGTTCTCTATGGAGCTGGAGGGAAATGACGGGCTGTCTTTCATAATGAGCAACTTTGAGAGTAAATTGAACAACAAAGTACCTCCACCAGTCAAACCAAAGCCTCCTGTCCATTTTGAGATCACAAAAGATCTGTCCTACTTAGACCAAGGCCATCGGGAGGGACAGAGGAAGTCTGTGTCTTCTAGCCCCTGGCTGCCTCAGGACGGGTTTGATCCTTCTGACTACGCAGAGCCAATGGATGCCGTGGTCAAGCCAAGGAATGAGGAAGAAAACATCTATTCTGTGCCCCATGACAGCACCCAGGGCAAGATCATCACCATCCGGAACATCAACAAAGCCCAGTCCAATGGCAGTGGCAATGGTTCTGACAGTGAAATGGACACGAGCTCTCTAGAGCGAGGCCGCAAGGTATCCGCCGTGAGTAAGCCTGTGCTGTACAGGACGAGATGCACCCGGCTGGGGCGGTTTGCTAGTTACCGCACTAGCTTCAGTGTGGGGAGTGATGATGAGCTGGGACCCATCCGGAAGAAAGAGGAGGATCAGGCATCGCAGGGCTATAAAGGGGACAATGCTGTCATTCCATATGAAACAGATGAGGACCCCAGGAGGAGGAATATCCTTCGAAGTCTAAGGAGGAACACCAAGGTAAGACCTCATTTAGGATGAGTCAGTAGGGATTTGCACAGCGTCTTGGTGAGATTTGATTGATGACAACTATTCAGGGACAACATGGTTTTAAACACACACTGGATGTGAGCGCATGTAAGCACGAGAGTGCAATTATTTTTTGGCTCTGTGGTAAGAGCCAGCCTGTGCATTAGATATCCCCTACTGGTAGGTCTCATGTAGTTAGCACTTGGATAGGTATCCTAGGTTTGCCTTTGCCTAGAACAGTAATTACCCAAATGAGCAGGTAGTGTAGAGCTCTTCAGTGTCTTGACAAGTGGCCAAGCCAGTGACACGGGTACTATTTCCTCTCTTAAAGATTGTAGATTTGCACCCCTTGGCCTGAACATACATCATCTTTATGGTTCTCAAATGCTGCTATCCCATGCTAATCACAAAAGGGTGCTTCGTTTTACATCAGCGAGAAGTGGATCGTTCTCTGCACACACAAATCTGTGAAAGTGCTGAAATGGCAAAAAAGAAAGGGGGGGGGGCCTCAGCATGGAGTTTATCCATATTTGTAAAATGAGATTTTTTGTTGTTGTTGTTTTGGTTTTTTTTTTTTTTTTTTTTTTTGGTTTTTCGAGACAGGGTTTCTCTGTGTAGCTTTGGAGCCTATCCTGGCACTCGCTCTGGAGACCAGGCTGGTCTCGAATTCACAGAGATCCTCCTGCCTCTGCCTCCCGAGTGCTGGGATTAAAGGCGTGTGCCACCAACACCCAGCTGTAAAATGAGATTTCACATGTCCCTTTCTTCATCTGTCTGCAGTTACTTCTTCCATTAGTGAGTCTCTGTACTTCAGGGAGCACAGGTATAACAGAGACAGGGAAGGAAGACCTTATAGTAGTGTTTTACATGTCAATAGGGGAGGAAATGTATTTTCTTGCTGAAGACTACAGCTTGGTGTTTGCAAGGCAGATTGCTAGAGACAGCGCCCTGTCCTCTTAGGTCTAGGCACTGAGGCAGGGAAAGTATCACCCAACTCCCCCTCCCCTCGCCGTTTGTAGTGGTGCAGTACTGTTCTGAGAATGACAGCTTGCTGAGATTCTGATAGGGATATAATAACCTATGGTCAGCAGTATAGACAGGATGGTGCTCGCTCTGCTTCCTGCCAGGAAACAGCAGAGATGAGTCGCTCACATGAGGCTTTACAAGGACCTTGGAGGGGAGTTGCTAGAAATGAATTCCATATCAAAGGTATCTGGAGTGTGCTACGGAGTACTGAGAGGTAGCAGAGAGGCCACTGTGGTAGCCCAGGGCCCTGGGAGGTGGAGGAACATGACGCCATTGGACCCTTGGGCATATAGGGTGTTCCTCAGTCACTACTGGCCAGGGTTTCCATGCCTTCTTGTCTGTGCACTGTCAGGAGGTCAGAGCTGTGTTGTGTGGGTTCTGTGCCCCTATCTCAGGTCACTACATTCTTTCCATTTAGTTTTCCCACAGCTTGTCTGTCTTGCATTTTGTTCTTCAGAACATGGAGGGAAGACCCAGTGAAAATTGTCCTTATTTAGGAAGCTCACCGACCTCCCTGTGTTTTCCCCACGCTCTCCTGTTTGATGAGAATGAATCTGAGCATTTGGAACATTTTGGCTTTCTTCCACCTCCAGTCCTGGTAAAAACAGTTGCTGGAGCAGCTTATGTGAATGCTGACAGTCTTCTGATTCGTGGGGGTGTTTGCACACCTGGGAATTAGGAAGGTGCCGTAATAGCACACTGAATTAAAAGTCTTTTTCTGACTTCTGGCAATATTTGCAATGCTGCAAATGATGCTTTGAAAACACATTGCCAGACTAGGGATGTAGCTCAGTTGATAGAGAGTGTGCCAAGCCTTTGGGAAGTACTGGGTTCCAATCCCAGCACCACATAAGATCAAGTGTGCCAGAGGCAGTCGGGTCTACAGAGTGAGCTCAGGACAGCTAGGACTGTTACACAGAGAAACCCTATCTTGAAGAAACAAACAAACAAAACCAAGGGTGGTGGTGCACGTCTATAATCCCAGCAGTCAAGAGGTAGACAGGTGGATCCTACCAAACCTAAGGCCAGCCTGGAACCTTTCTCAAAACAATCAAAATAAATAATTATTTAAAAATTGCCAAATAAGACATGATTTCTAGATCTCACTGTGGCAAAGGCTTTATTCAGTAGAAGCAGCTAGTCTCTGCGTCTTGAGCTGTCTCCCTGCTGGGCACCAGACATGTACTGTCCCCCGTCCCCGTCCCCGTCCCCCCAACTACTGGATCAGCAGGCAAGACGTAGGAGCTTCCAGCCTGTCTGAGTTATGCAGACCACGCCTCTCCAAATCAGACAAATGATTCCTTTGGCCCAAAAACTGTGGCGTGCCAGCAGTCATTTTAGGAGTTATCCTTAGGGAAGAATTGGTAGAAGCTGGCATTGTGTTTTCCTGACTTGGAGAGTGGTGTTTTGGAATGAGCAGGGCTGCTTTGTCATCCCTGCAGAGAAGATGAAAGCCTTTGCCACAGAGCAAGCCTCCTGTTCAGACTGCTACCATCGGGAATGCAGACTGACACTTGTTTTACTGGAAGAGTGAGATACCATCAGGGCAGAGAGTGCAAGCCACCCTCCGTGGGGGATTTGTCCTTTGATTTTTATTGGCATGACAAAGCAGTACAGCATTTATTTGAAGTGGGGCATGGGGAAGCATTCTGGATTTCAGCTGGTCACAGAAAACAACTCAGATCCTCCTTAAGGCCAGGCTGCTGGGGAAGGGCTGCTCACCTTCTAGCCCAGGCCATAGCACCCAGAAAGGACATTCAGTGGCTGTGAAGAGATCGTTCGTCTGCCAGGGAAGGGCTGTGGGCAGAGCTCACGTTAGGATAGCTCAGATAGAGTATTGGTCAGTATTAGCTGCCGAGGCCTTGGGAATGAAGTCCTGTGGTCACATCCCAATTCCCTGCTTTCTTATTTAGACCGTGAGCACATGGTGCCCCTCTTCTGGTTCCATCTGTAAAAGGGAACATGGTCCTTAGAGGGTTGAGTATTGTGGGCCAGAAGTTTGCGCTGTTTTCAGCATGAAACTGAACCTAGAAGAGGGATGAAGGTGGCGTATGGCATAAGGTGGCATGCCCTAGCAGCAAGTGGAGCATGGCACTGTACCAGGGAGGAGACTGCTGTGGGCCTCCTGACCACACCACTTCCTCCCCGGTGCAAGGTTTAACCCACAACGATTCAGATGCTTGCTCTGTGCTCGCCCCGGCAACCACCTTAATGAAGAGAAGCTCTGCTCTGGGTACCAATGTGATGGGGAAAAAGAAAGAAAGAAAAAATACTCAATGCCCTTGCTAATTTGCTAGATTAGTACCTTACTGTAGAACTAGAGTCAGAGAGAGGGATGCTTTCATCTCTTCTAATGAAAGTACAGACTGTAAAGCCAATGCTCCTTCTTGGGTCCTTTTCCCAACGGAACCATTCAGCAGCCCACCCTCAGTGGGAGCCTTCCGCACTCAACTGAATGAAATTGAAACTCCAAGATTGCACTTGGGCGACTGTGAATAGAGCTTTGTCTAAAGCTGCTGCTGCTCATGTCTCTGTCTCCCAAGGCTGTGCATTTGCAAAGATGAGATCGGGACCAGCAGCTCTTATTTTAAAGCCAAAAAGCAGGCCGCAGAGCCTTGCTCCACAATTGTGCCCTTGAGGCTCATTCAGTTTGCTGAAATTTGGTATGTTTGACCATGATTTAAAGGCTAGACATTATTGACTATTTACCCTTCTGTCAGATATGTTCTTACTCTTGTGTTTAATAAAAAGGCAAAACGGTGATAAAGAAAATCTTTCACTTACTGTAGCTACCACATGACAAGACAACCTATTGAAAAGTGAACTGTTTGAATCACGCATTGTTTGGTCTATAAGGCACCAAGTAACCAGTTTGACAGTTTGTGTCCCCCCAGTGAATTGGCTTATTTCATTGGATTCAGTGAATTGGCTGGTTGTTGTGGCTTTGTGTGGACACAGCTCTCGTTTTGTGAGGCCTAGAACGGAGTTAAAGTTTCTAGTGTGAATGAAAACCAGCTGGGGAGTTGGACTGCCCACACTCCTGGGAGGGATCCTGGTTTTGACAGACAAGTAGAATATGATAAGAGCTCTTTGTAACTTGGTCAGAAAAACTCTGTGTGTGCTTCTGAGCTTAGTCCTACTGAGTGAACTGTGAGACCAGGTACCTCTTCTAAAGAAGTACTTTGAAGTATGCAAGCACCCTCATCCTTTCAGGAAGGCAACATTTGGTTCAGTGCTGAGACATCGGCGGGCACTTGACTCCTGCCTGGTGTTCTTAGGTGTTCCTTAGTGATGGGTTCTGGATGTGAACTTGTATGTATTTTAAGTATTACCAGACAGGGAGGAACTAGATACTGAGCAGTTATTGAACAAAGTTTACCCTCAGCTGAGACATCTGGAAAAGTTCCCTAAGGTAACGTGACACTAACGTGGATGGAGCACCAGGCAGACAGGTGAAGATGGGAAGAGCTTTCTCAGATACAGTGTGGATGTAGATTCGGGAGAGGAGACCAGAATCTTTTCATACGGCTGCAGTCTGCAGTGCGATTGCCACAGAAATAGGAAAACAATGCCAGATCACAGAAAATATACTGGAAGGTTTATGTTGTCACTTATATGGTAACAGCCAGTTCAAGGCCAGCCTCAGCTCCATAGTGACTTAGAGGCTAGTCCGGCAACACGAGAACTTGTCTCAAAAACAAACAAGTGAACACTACCGTGCCTGGTTTACCACCACTGCAATGGAGTGGGTGAGCTTTTGAGGCCAGTCTTCTAGCTGCCACTCCCATGTGCAAGAAAGTTGCTAGTTTTCACTGTTCATGTGCACATGTTCAGACCAGTGAGCCCATTCAGTGTGTTCATTCAAACAGGGTCGAGCTTGTTACATCCATTTCTTTGTGCTGTCCCTCCTAAGAACAGCATGGTGCTGTTGTTTCTGCCTTCAGTGGCTAGTCAAGTAAGGCCAGATAGGCATGGAAGGGACTGAATTGGGCATTGGAACTTTAACAAGTTATTGTAAATCCATGCTAGTGGATTTTCAGTTTATTGTGTTTTTTTTGAGGTAGTTTCTATGTAGCCCAGGCTGGTCTCAAACTCACAGTCCTCCTGCCTGAGATTCCTGAGTGCTAGAATTGTGTATACCATCATGCCTTAGTTTATTTTAAGCCTAAAGAACTTCTGTAGAGTGTTATGGCGATAAAAAATAGAACATCTTTTAACTATCTGCTTTAGCTTGCACACACCTGTTCCTTAAATAAAACAGGGAGTCCAGATCTTTTCAAAGGACAAAGGATTGTGATGCTTCCCAAGCCAGCTGGTTCTCCTCCATCACCTGGTTATACCAAATACCTCTGCAGGACCCAGGTGAGGTCAGCTCCAGTCAGTGTGCATGGGATTCCAGGCAGGGCATTGCATACCTGTACCTGGATCCAGCAGCCTTTTCTACCTTGCCCGCAGCTGCACTGGCCAGGAATTCAGTCTTAAGATCTCAGCATGCCAGATACCTTCATTCTGCGGTGTGATGTCACAACCACCTCCCCTTTCCTTTCATATAGGAGGCCTAGGTGGTGGGAACGCCAGGATTTGTTTTCCTTCGTGTTTTGCCCTAAATCAAGGTGCTCTAAGCTGAGGCGTGCCAGGAGCATGAATAACTTAATTGAAAGGGCCCCTTGAAGCTCTGTTGGAAACATGAGAGAATAATTGTTAATTAGAAAATCACAGGGTTGACGATGAATGCAAGAAGGGGCGGAGGAAGCCGTGAGTGATGCTGTTTGTTTGTTTTATTTTTCAAGACAAGCTTCCACTGTGCTGTCCAAGCTGGCTTCAGACCTCTGTCTCCCAAGTGCTAGGATTGCAGGTGTGAGCTAGTACACATAGCTTTAAGCTTGCTTTAAGGAAACCAAGAGATCTGGAACAGGGAGACATTATTCTGTCAACATCTATCTAAAAGGCGGGGAGAGTGTGACTTCATTTGATTCTGCCTTCATCTGAGGCATTGACATTTCATCCTGAGGGAAGTAGTGTGGGCTCACAGCCCTTTGCAGGGTCTCTGCTATGAAAGGGGCTGATGACACCTTTACCTTGCAGGATGGCTGTGAGGTTTCAGCACCTAGCTAACTTCCTAGGGAATTGCTATTGCATTGTTTGACCCACTTGAAGCACAAATGTGTGGGTCATTCTAGGGCTTATCCTCCCCTGCTTTTTCCAGTTTGGCCTGCTAAGTGAGCACCCCAAAAGAAGATGGTGCTGAGAGCACCTGCTGTGAAAGTGCCCCCTGTGATTCCCTGATGATGGACGTGTGCCTCACTGGGGACACAAGGCATCTGGCAAGCCACTGGGTGTGACATTCCACACACTGACGTTCTGATGAGGAAGGGTTAGAATAGTTGTTCAAGAATTCCATTCTAATTTTGTGATGCTATGGAGAACCTTCAGTCATCTAAAGGATGTTTTTGACACTCTAATCCAGAGTTCAAGCTTAAGAGAATGTCTGTGAGGCAGTGGGGTGGAATTTATGTCACCCGGCAAAGGGGATTGATATTCTAAGTGTTATCTCCATGGCCACATTCATAAATTGGAGGGTTGAGCTAGATCTTGGGCTCTTTGAGGTGAAAGAGATAAGCAGACTAATTTATCTTTTACCCTGTTCCCATCTCTGCAGCATGACTGTACAAAATAAGCCTGCTCCTTAGTAGCAGGAGGTGGCTCTCCAACTGTTTAAACATAAACCTCTTTAGGGCTCTTCTTTTTCCAGCTGGAAATTGCCTGATAGAAAATGGGCATAGGTGGCCCATGCCTGTCATCCCAGCACTGGGGAGACGGGGGCAAGAGGATCCAGGACCTTAAGGCCACCCTGAACAATGAGAGGTTCTGTCTTTTAAAATAATAACCTCATCATCATCATTGGGGGCTGGGGAGATGTCTCAGAGGTCAAGAGCACTGATACTCTATCACAGGATCAGGGTTCAGGTCCCAGCACCCACATCAGATGGCTCACAGTTGCCTGTAACTCCACCTTCCAAGGAATCTAACATCACTGGCATTAGTGAGCGCGCACACACACACACACACAGGGTTGGTTAGTTTTTTTGGTTTTGTTTTTTATCAACTTGATACAAGATAGAGTCATCTGAGAAGAGGGAATATCAATTGAAAAAAAAAGTCCCCATTTTTCTTGACTGATGATCGCTGTAGACGGGACCAGCCCACTGTGGATAGTACCATCCTTAGATATTCCTGAGGTACATAAGAAAGTAAACCCTAGTATAGGTGGTGGTGACTCACACCTTTAATCCCAGCACTCTGGAAGCAGAGGCAGGCGGATCTCTGAGCTTGAGACCAGCCTGGTCTACATTGCAAGCCAGGGTTACATAGTGAGACCCTGTCTGCTAAACCAAAATAAGAAAAAGGAAGTAAGGCAGGAAGAGCCCCTATGGTCTCTGCTCCAGTTCTTGATTCTGGGTTCTTGCCTTGAGTTCCTGCCCTCACTTCCTTGAATGGTGGTGAACTGTAATAGGGATGTTATAAACCAAGTAAAAAAACTTTCCTCTCCAGGTTGCTATTGGTTTTATGACAGCAATAAAAAGCAAGCTAGCACACACACACACACACACTCTTCAAAAATTCCCTAGTAAATTTTGAGTAGACCATTAGAAGTTCTCCAGATAGTCAGTGTACCTGCCTATATTCCTTACTCAGCATCCATTTGCTCATTCCACTTAACCCAAGAATTTACATAAAACTGTAGTGCTATAAAGTACAAGTTCTGCAGTCACAGAGACCCACCACAGTGGGATTCCCTTGGACTTGTCTTCAAAGTTCCTCCCTTCCCTTCTGTTCCTTCTCCCCCACACCCCACCCCATTATTTTCTGTGTAGGCTCAGTCATGTCTTGTGCCTATAGAGATAAGAGGACCACTTTTAAGAATAGGTTTTCTACTTCACCGTGTGGGTCCTGGGAATAGAAAAAGGCCCTCAGCCTTAGGAGCAGACACCTTTATCTGCTGAGCCAACTCAGTGGCCACAAGGTTCTTAGTATGCATGCTTTTTGTGGGAGTGAGGTGTCCTGGGGGCATGGCCAGCAGTAGCATGCTATCCTAGAGTCCACCAGAAGTGACTGGGGTCTCAGTGGTGGAGTGCTTGCCTGTCAGGTTCTCTGCACTAAGTTCAATATCTGGAACCACCAAAGAGAAAGAAACTTGGGATCTGGTACATAGAAAATGCATAGGCTAGACAAAGCTCTCCAGCCAGTGATGTGGAAGCATGCGCTTGAGCATCGTTCTGAGGAATATGTTATTTCAATTTGACCAGATTTGAGAACTAGGGCCAAAAAGCATCCCAGTGATGACTGGGAGAATCGGGGTTCACTTCCTGACTTTTGGTCCCACTCAAGCCTCAGTTTTACTGAGAAATAGTGTTCTTTATTTTGACAGAGAAATTTGATGGGATTCATGGAAGTGCTTTTGTGTGTGTGTATGTGTGTGTGTGTGTGTGTGTGTATGTGTGTGTGTGCGCGCGCGCGTGCAGATGGTCAGTCACTGGTTATTCACACACCAGAACTGACCTGACCTTTTCAGTGGCAGAGACAGTTACTTGGAGAACATTGCTTGACCCAAGGTCTGTGGCTGCAAAGTGTGCATCAGCTGAAAGGCCCTGCCCATAGCACTATGTGGCCAGGGCGCTGTCAGGGAGGGAGGGTAGAGATGATACAACACTTGACCCCAAGCCACATCAATCAGATTGAAACCTCAAATCTGGTTTTCTCCTGTGAGAAACCTACCTGGCTTTAAACTTGCTATTTTAGTCAAGAATGACCTTGAACTTTGGACCCTCTTCCTCCACCTCCAAGTGCTGTAATTAAAGGCATGTACCACCACACCCAGTTTTATGTGGTACTGGGCTTCAAACCCAGTTTTATGCATGCTGGGCAAGTGTCCTACCAATGGAGCCTCATCCCCGGTTGGTTAAATTCTTTTGGGGGGGGGACCAGGATTGAGTCTGTGTAGTTTTGGCTGGCCTTACCGCTTGCCTACTGAGATCAAAGGTTTGTACCACCACTCCAAGCTCTTTTTTTTTTTTTTTTTTTTTTTGATAAAGGTCATAGAACTCACTCTGTAGACCAGGCTGGCCTCAGACTCACAGAGATCCACCTGCTTTTGCCTCCTAAGTGCTGGGATTAAAGGTGTGGACTTCCACACCAGGCTCTTTGACAATTTCCTACACACACACACACCCACCATAGCTTGATCTTACCTACCTTCACCAACCCTCATCCCCCAAACCACCCACTTAGCTTTCGTGCCTTTTTTTTTTTTTCTAGTATGCTGAGTCCAATCAGAAGGCAATTGGTTACCCCCTTAGCAGCCATGCCACTATTGCATATAGAGTCTGGCAGCAAAGCTTAAGTTCTTTATGTTGAGCTTTATGTAAGTGTATAGATTACAGTCATGCATCACACACTGCTGGGCAGTCTAGATTTGTTCATAAAGACAGATCTCAAGTCACCAGTTTGCTTTTCCCTAATGTCAGTGCCTGCTTACCTTAAGAACTATGGCATATGTTTGGCAGGGCCAGGCCACATGGGGTACATGAACCTCCACATTGAATTACTTAGCAGGCTGATGGTTTGGCTTTCTTTGCCTTTTGGTTGTTTTCTGAGGTATTACCAGTTAGCAGCCCAGTGTACTTTTTAATTTGCCTCCACCCTCTCTACTTCTCCCACCCTTCTGATCTGCACAGGAAGTTCTCAAAGAATCTCAGACTAAACAGGAAGTAACTTGTTCCCTTATAAGGAGTACTAAAATGATTGGGAATGGGCAGAAGAAAAGGGACCTGTGTGGGTTGTTGGTTGTTAGATGTTTCTTTCTGTGGGTTTTATGGAAAGA
This sequence comes from Cricetulus griseus, assembly GCF_003668045.3. Taxonomy (NCBI): domain Eukaryota; kingdom Metazoa; phylum Chordata; class Mammalia; order Rodentia; family Cricetidae; genus Cricetulus; species Cricetulus griseus. The sequence goes on along the minus strand of NC_048602.1, from coordinate 11,204,155 downwards.
TTCCCTGAATAGATTTATAGTCCCTGCTGCATTGGACTGAGCCACTTGGACATGAAATCTGATTACTAGAGAGACATTGCTCTAATTTACCTGGACCGTACTCTGTTGCCCTCTTCTGTTATTAAATATTTTAAGAAAGGTCAACATTCTAAATCCATTTCCTTGGTTTTGGAAAGTTTCTATTGGTGTAAAACATGTTTGTTTGTTCCCCAATATGAGCTTCCAAATAAAAATGCAAAATTTAACAGGGCTTGGGGGGCACAGTTTGAGTTGATTTTTGAGGCAGACTGCCTCAAAACAGTGTGGGCTTTGGTGATCAAGCTTTGTCTGTCACTGATTGAGTCATTTAGGCCTGTGGGACTTCTTTTTCTTGGAAAAGTGAAAGGTGGTGAGGTTTTAAACTAAGTACATACCTTGTTTGTTAACATAGTAAAATCTTGGTGACTCACTGCTCCTTCTAGCTGCTTCATGAGGACTGAAAGAATACACAGAATTACAATGTAGCCCAGGCTAGCCTGGAACTCCTGCTAGTCCTGACTCAGCTTCCCAAGGGCTGAAATTACAGACATGGACCTGGGTCATGTTACTTGTTTTGTTTGATTAGTTGACTCTACCATTTCCTAATGTGGAAAACAGCAATTAACCCCAGGCTGATATATGAAAGGGAATTCTCATTTGAGACTATCAGCTCTAACAGAATAGACGCTTCTTTTTCTTTTCTGGAAAGAGGATATTACTGGTTTTTGCACCCATATTTGGTCTTTCCAAGGCAACAGCCATCTCTGAGTATATACCATCTATCATGTTGATTGTTTGGAAAACTTCCTGTTTACTCCAGTGTGTCCCCAAATGGAGGATGTGGATGCCATTATGTTGTTACTTTATTGAGTAAACTTGGCCTGGTTCTTATAAACATCTTAGTCCTAATGGGGCACTCTCACACTAAAGGTGTGACTATGTGGCAGCTTCCAGTATCGTGTGTGGTATTTGGAAGCCAGAAAACGCCATTAACGGGATGAGCAAATTTGGGTCTGTTTGTCTTGCTTGAAATCTTTTCAGCACTTTCTACCAACTGCCAGTTCCTCTCTGGAAACCTGGCAGATACATATGATCCTCACTTTGTTTTTGTGCTTCCTTTCTTCTCTCCTGACAGAAACCAAAGCCCAAACCCCGACCATCCATCACCAAGGCAACCTGGGAGAGTAACTATTTTGGGGTGCCCTTAACAACTGTGGTGACTCCAGAGAAGCCAATCCCCATTTTTATTGAAAGATGCATTGAGTACATTGAAGCCACAGGTAAGCATCTCCCACAGCAGATCTCGCCTTCCACTCCTTGCAGGGAGCTTCCAAGAGGCCTGGGATTTGTGAACTCTCTGGAAGTGACAGATGCCAACAGAGAGGAGGCTTTAGTCACTAACTAGAGTTAGAAGTATGTGGGAGCAGTTCTGTCCTCAGACCAGTCAGCTTTAACGTGTGATTAGTTATTTGGAGGTTTGTGTTGTTTCTGTCCCCTTGTGGGTCTGTAAATTGGATGAGGGCAGGGAAAGGGTTTTATATGGAACGCATATTACACTTAATAATAGGAACAAGTATTTGAGACTGTTACCGTTCCTGGCATTCTGATGAGGCGCCTGAGGTAAGAAAACAATCACAGTGCTTGACTATCCTGGGATCATGTAGCTGGGTTTTCGCACATGGGACCGTGTGAAGACACAACAAAGGGGCGCTGCCTTAGGTTTCACTAACTGAGATAACAACATTTTACTTGTGAGGAGGATGCTTATTTTACTGACCTAGGGCTCTTTCCTGTCTCTGTGCCTTCTAGCTTCGTGTCATCCTTTCTTTCTACCTTTTCCTAGCTGCTTTCAGGGATCTTTGAGGAGGAGGAGGCCCTGCAGATACCTGTCAGTGTGGATTCCCAAGCATTATTGGTTGAGCTTAAGGATGTAGGCTTGAGAGCCGGCATCACCTTTCATTTCAGCACTAAAGAGGCATAGACGAGCAGATCTCTGTGAGTTTGAAATGGGTCTACTCCACATAGCAAGTTCCAGGTCAGCCAGGTCAGCCAGGGATACACAGTTAGGCCCTGCATCAACCTTCCCCCACAAAAAAAAAAAAGGGGGGAGAGAGAGAGAGAGAGAGAGAGAATAGATTTGGGAGGCTTGAAAGAATGCTCAGCAGCAGTTAAGAGCACTGTATCGTCTTGCAGAAGTCTGGGGTTTGAGTCCCAGGACGACATGACAGCTCACGACCATCTGAAATGTCTTCTGGAGTCCCACCTTCTAGCCCCGTAGGCACTGCATCAATGTAGATAATACATGCAAGCCAAACACCCATGCACATAAAATAAATAAATTTTTAAGATGGAAAACAGAGAGGCTTGGGCTAGGTGTGTAGCTCTCAGTATTAGGGCACTTACCTGGCATGTGCAAGGTCCTGAATCTCATTCCTCCCGAGCATACACAAACACAGGAGTCTGTGTTCTCCTCATCCTTTCACCCTGACCCTTGTCCACCTGCAGGCACTGACAAGCCAAGCTGCTGCTCTGTAAACTCTGCCAGATTGCATCACTGTCCCCGTAAACACTGGCTCATCTGATCACATCCCAAGCCTGTTAGATCTACATCCTCTCTTGTCTCTGGTCCCCCTCCCCCTTCTCTTGGTTTGCCAGTTTGAAGCTAGTAAAAGCTATTGACAAGTTGAAAGAGGCTTCATACTACACTGGTTACACTGGCATTGTCACCTTAAGACTATTCACTGGGGCCCTAGCAAGACCTTCAGTGGATAAAAGCATTGGTGGCAAACCTACAACCCATAGTGGAAGGTTAAAAACCACCTCCTAAAAGTCCCTGACCTCCATACGTGCCCCACAGTGTACACACCTTGGTAATAATACATTTTTAAAAGATAACGGTGTCTGCCAGGGCTGGGGCACATCTCAGTGCTCAGGTACCTGCCCAGCATAAGCACTGGCTTCCACTTCAGCACCTAAAAGAAAAACGTTATTATCCTTGATAGCAAATTGCATGTGTAGTCCTTGTTTGAATTTGCTCAGCTGACTTTCACCTGTCTGTCATGGTGGAGTTTTTTATTCCTGGATGTAAAGCATTGTATACTTTGTTTTACTACTGGAACTAGCCTGTCTGCATTCAGCCCCTTCCCCACACCGCCACTCCTACTGACACCATGACCTTTCTGAAGTGTCTAGACAGTTGTCTTACAGAATAGCCCTTTGATGTAGAATGCTGTCTGAAGCTCTCACCAGCCTCAGCCCACTTCACCAATATACACAGCCTCCTCAGTGTGTGGTCCTGGGTAAGTCCCTAGCAAGCAGTGGGCACAGGACCACTGCTTCCCCCTCGAGCAGTGCACATCTGTGACGTGGGCACTAAGAGCTCTGTAGGTTTGTGTTGAGTGTTTGGATGAACTGTTTCTCCAGCTTGGACTTTTCTTCAGGAAAGTGGGTGCTGTCACTGGCACACCCCTCTCTCTCTCCCCACACACACTCCCCTTCCTCCCTCCCTCCCTCCCTCCCCTCGCCCTCTCTCTTTTTCTCTTTCTCTCTCCCACCCACCATAGGAGAAATAGCTCTTATACTCTGTAGTGTAGAATCCAGGTAAGCCCTTCTACACAAGCAAAAGCAACATCCCACCACACCTTGTCAGAGCAGACTTGTATCCCAGTTTCTTTTGGCACTCTGACACATAGCCCTGGCCAATAAAACAGTGCCCCGAGCTTTGCATTTCAGAAGCAGGGCTTGAGAATTCAGGCCCCAGCTTCAAGGCCCATGATGCTACCACCCACCCACCTCTTAGCCTAACTAGAGCACAGCCATCAGGAGCACAGACAGCAGGGCAGAACCTGTGGTAAGGGAAAGACTTAACAGTATGCAAATCAGGACAACTTAATCCATCAGCACCTTTAAAAAAAATTGTGGAGTTTGTTTTGTTTTTGAGGCAGAGTCTCATGGGGACCAGGCTGGCCTTGAACTTGCTACTTAGTGAGAGTGAACTTGTGAATTCTTCATCCTTCTGCCTCCACCTCCCAGGTGCCGGGATTGTGGCTTTCTCATGTAAAAACCCGCCATTCCTGCTGTTTTATTTATAACCCTGCTTCTGTTGAAGCTCTTCCTGAGTATGTTTTCCTCCTTAGGTAAACTTGGAAGGTCATGGGTGCGGACTGATTCTGGTCTGTTCTTGTTTTCTTGGTGAGCAGTTCCTTTGCCTTTGTTTCCTGATGCCTGCAGTTGCTGTGTGCTGAGGCGGTGGCCAGCGGTTAGAAACGCTCTCACATTGATTTTCGGGTGCTGTTAGGCAGCTGCAGGGTCAGCCTCTGTGCCTGCTGCGCTAATAGGGTGTTATATTTTCATCCTCTCAGCTCCTGTTCCATGGAAAGGCTGGAAGAGGGCATGTTACTACCACAGCTGCTCTGGGACCTCCAAGAGAGGCGCTGTGTGGTGGGGAGGCTGGGCCTGTCTTTCTGTCATATGGTGTCCCTGGCCCTTGGTTTCATTTATGTAGAAAGTAGGTTGAGGCCATAGAGTCACTGCTCCCTTGTGGAGCCTGTGTGAATCCTAAGTAACAGAGAATGCTGGCCAACTTAATTGAGCTCCCTGCTTGATGACAGGGAGGAGGAATATTCAGTTCTGTACAGTTGATGTGTCTGGAAGTGGGGTGAGGGGTCACTTTTAGAACCTCGCTGTTCTGAGAGTACCTGCTCAGAATTAGGCTTGAATTTGGAATTGCCCCAGTTGATGAATTTCAAAGCCTAGGTCTTGCATCAGATTTGAATCAAGGTTTCCTGTGGTTCAGGAAATGATCATGCTGAGGGAGCTTTCAAGGGCCCCTCACTCACCAGCGCATCCTGGATGTTCAGCACCTGGCACTTGACATAACAGTTCTTCCCTGACTGGCACAGCTTCTTCTGTAACCCTTAACTACACGCTTCTCTTGGCATAGAGTAATGTGTGAGACCAAACCTTGCTGTGACTTCCAGCCTTGTTCTCCGAGAGTGCATGGGGATCGGGTGATGCTCAGTGTTCCCATCTGCTGGTCCTTTCCTAATTGGTTTGCTTTCTGAGAGGTGCCCAGTCCCTAGCCCTGCAGCACGCATGAGCGTGGCAGGCAGCCATTGTGGGGAATGGAGAAGTGGTTTCATGGACAGAAGGTACCTCTGTAACACCCTGAATCATAATACTCAGGCCATCCTGTGCACATAACTGGGAGGCCACAAATCTGTTGTTGCACTTTTTTAAACTTCATTGTTTTTATTTTATATGTATGACTGTTTTGCTTGCATGTGTGTCTGTGCAGTGTGTGTGTGTGTCTGTGCAGAGAGAGAGAGAGAGAGAGAGAGAGAGAGAGAGAGAGAGAGAGTGTGTGTGTGTGTGTGTGTGTGTGTGTGTGTGTGTGTGTGTAGTGCTTTGGGAGGCCAAAGAGGACATCAGAACCTTATAACTGTACAGACAGTTGGGAACTACCACGTGAGTGCTGGGAATTGAACCCCGGGTCCACTGAAAGGACAGCAGCCACTGTACTCAGCCATCTCTCCAGCACCCTGTTGATGCATTTTAATTTTAGTAGCTCCCATGAATTAAAGAATACCCTGAAGGCAAGGAAGCTTGGCATCTGTCAAAGAATAATGCCAAAAAGGGCTTGCTGTTATACCCATCAGCCACTCTGTGATCTTTGCATGTTTGCGGATGTTGGTGTGAGCAATCATTGTTTTAAGACCTTCTTGTTTCTGTTTGCCTTTCCTTATAGCTTGTTCTATTGCTTCAGAAACCTGGGTGTGGTGGAAAGCTGGCCCTTGGGATGGGGCAGGGACATCCTAACCGTGTAGTTCTTCTGGGAGGACTGTGGTGTCATCACAATACAGGGTTAGCATCACTGACAAGAAGATGGCAGTGTGTGTGTGTTCCCATTTGCTAATTTCGCTAATCTCAGGAGCAGTGAGTGATGTATAAACCTTAAGACAGCCTGGCATCCCTATTCGGCTGCTCCTAGTTGGGTACAATGTTGCAAGTGAAACCCATTCATTTGTAAAAGCTCTTTGTGGGCCAGATGTCGTGGTGACACTTAAGCACTCAAGGAAGCAGATGAGCTCTGTGAGTTTTAAGGCTAGCCCTGGTCTACATAGTGAGTTACAGGCCAGCCAGGCTACATAGTGTTCTGTGAAGCAAGTGCTGTTGTTCCATCAGGCCTTGGGATACTGGACCTTGCTGGACAGCATAACTGGTCAGGCTTGTCTAAGTGGTAAAGTCCCAGATACAGGACCATATACTTGTAGAGAGATGGAAACTTCCTGAGAACTCATGAGTAGATCTAAAAGTAATCTTCCGGTGGGGTGGCAGATTCCATCTAGCCTATATTCAGTGAATGTTTTTATTAATTAAGCACCTGCTGTATGCTAAGTACTGTATTGAACTTGGGTTACCCTCATCATGTCCAGGATGAGAGAGAGAGACATAATCTTACATCCATAATAAATCAACACAGACCATGATTGAGTTTGAAAACGATTAGGAATAAAGTGACTGGCAGGATCAAGTGTTGGCAAGGAGGTGGAGTGGTTAGCACCCTCACAGAAAACACCACCAGGGTTTCGGGAAGGTGGGTGGCTTTGCGGAGAGCTCTTTGGCACACTATGAAAAAGTTAAATATACACTTGCCATCCACTTCTAGGTATTTATTTACCCAAGAGAAATAAAAACATATGTTCACCCAGACTTAGACGCCACAGTTTGTAATGGCTTTGTTCTGGAGAGCCCCAAGTTGGAAAGAACCCAGACATCCCTCAGCAGGTGAAAGAATAAACTGTGGTGCATCCACCCCATGGAATACAACTTGGAACCCAAAGGTACGAGCATCACCACACCCACTAAGATGATAGACTGCCATTCTGCCAAGAATGACAGAAGCTAGGCACAAAACCACAGGAATGACTGGAGAGTGAGGGCCACTCTGGCAGCAAGGTCAGTGCAGCCTGGAAGCTGGCCCTGGAAGGACTTATTGCAGCCGAACTTAAGGAAACTGGTGGGCAGCAGTCAGTGTCTTGACGGCTGCAGTTTTGTTCAGGCACACATTTTATAATTGGCGCTTGCCTTCCTGAAGTTGATGTTAGATGCTGACTGAGAGTTGCTGGCTGAATGGGATGATTATGATCTCACACCCTAAGCTGGCTGTGACAGTTCAGACCCCAGTTTCATCACCTGACAGGCTACAGCAGGAGATGTTGCTTCAGTAACAAATTATTGTGTATGTTTGTGTGTGTAGATAATGAATAACTGGTAGTGTTGGCACATTCCTTTTAATCCTGCTACTCCAAAGGCAGAGGCAGCTGAATCTGTGTGTTTGAGGCCAGCCTGGGCTACACAGTAAGATCTTGTCTCCCCAAAAAGAAAAACGAAAAAAAAATCACTAAATGTATTAATTAGTGGTTGAAGTACCTTACGCTGGAGAGGCTAAGCTTACCATGCTAACAGCCTGCCATGCTAACATAGCCTGCCCACTGACAGTGCGCACACCCTAACTCCATGAGCTTCATCTGAACCTTTATCAGATGACAATGACTGGACGAATCAGGTTGCTGTATTTCTAAATAAAACAATTGGCCCAACCGCAACAAAGTGAGTGTCGGGGAGAAGTGTTTGGGGACCTCATGATTCCTCAGTGTGTGAAGTCACACGAGCTTTACCCTTTACCCATGCTGTCAGTCAGCAGATTCTGAGAGTCAAACTCCTTGTCTATGTTTTTAGCAGAAGATCTGGTAATGGCTTGCTTGATGTTAGCCATTGTTTCAGTGGCACCTAACAGTGACTAACAGGTAGGATAAACATAAAAATGAGATCTCCCCAGAACAGTAGGCTAAGTAACACTGGACTGTGTCCCCAATCGATTTTTTTTTTTTTTTATTCTGAGACAGGGTTTCTCTGTGTAGCTTTGGAACCTGTCCTGGCACTCGCTTTGGAGACCAGGCTGGCCTTGAACTCACAGAGATCCGCCTGCCTCTGCCTCCCAAGTGCTGGGGGTTAGTGTGCATCACCACCCACTGGCACCACAGTAGATTTCTTAAATTTGTCATTAAAGCTGAGTGTCCATTAAGAGAAGTGCAATTTTTAATGAACACAGATGTGCTTGGTAGAGTATGTCTGCACCACTATAGCCAGTACAAAGAAGGGACAGAACGTGAGCGACCCCCCCCTCCCCTGGAAGGAAAAGCACCACCCTGGCTTCTGACAGGGTAGAATAGCTGTAACGGTGTAATGGAACCACGTACTCATTCTGTACCTGGCTTCTCTCACTCAACATTGCATCTGCGGAGTGGTTATGAAGCTGTGCAGTGAGCACTCTTACACGTGCATGTTGGTACACAGTTTGACTCAGCATATGCCTAGAAGGAAAAGAGGGTTGAATATTTCAGTTTAGCGTGCTAAACATAATGGCTTTGTGATTTGCTGTCTTCTAGGATCAGGGATGAAGATGGGGATGCCACAGTGGCTCACATTCCTGTAGTAGCTGAATGTTTTTACCTATGCCTTGCAGTGACTCTTTACTGTGGCTCTCTGTGGCTTCCAGTTCAGACTGAGTCACAAACTGTTGATGACTCCAGGGTCCTGCTTGCCCGGCCATCATTCAGAACTTAAATATTGCCTGTGTGAGGAACAGACCAGTGGCGCTTTCCCTGGCACTTCATAGTGATACAAGACTGCAGAACAGAAGGGTCAGCTCTCAGGTAGTGTGGGAAGACGAGTTAGGAAGCAAGCTCTAGCCAATCAGTTGGCCTGCAGCCACACTTCTGTCTTTCCCTGTGCACTTGTGTATGTGGTTTGGAATTATATCTCTACTCAGAGGCAACCCCCAGCTCCTCAGCACAAGTGAAGCCCTCCATAAAAAGACAGACTCAGAGCTGTGACCTTCCCCCTCAGCTCATTTGCCTGGGTAAATGTGTTGAGTGCTTTCTGTGTGGCAGATTTAGGTTTCACTACTAATTGATGGGAACATCTTCAGGGACCAGCTCTTGCCATTAGATCAGAGGCCTTTGGGAGACAGCCTTGGAACAAACACTCTCAGGGCCAAGTGAACATCCCTGTGGGGGCAGGGCACAGAATTCTGCTGTCATTAACAGCGGCTCTGCTGCAGAGGCCTTCAGCACAGGCCCCTGCTTTACATCCTGCACTGTTTGTTGGTCTTTTTCTTCCTAGTGAATGGTCTGTACAGGAGGAACCTCAAGCCAAGCCTGGGCTTTGCTGCTGACTAGCAAATGTTTAATCTTGCCCTGCCTTCGCTCCCCTGGCTATACAGTGGGACTAATGAATGTGCTTTGAGTCAGTAGGATGACTCACTGTGTTACAGACCTTGTAACAGTAGCTAGTGGCCATAAGTAGTAATCATTGTGATTGCCACTGCTGGTGCTGTTGACATTGTCCAAGATGCTGCACCCTTAGCTGCCCCCTGTACAGAGGTCCCAGCTGTCAGGGTCCAGAATAGGTTACTCTCCACAGAGAGTAGCTTGCCTGAGGGACACTCCTTTATGAATTGCTGGAGACCATAGCAGGGTGGGTCAGCATGGACTCTGGAACCCATGTAATTGCTTGAAAATCCCAGTTTGACTATGTATGTGAGCGGACCTGCTTCCTGTCTACAAAGCCACCTTGCCTCTGTCTTAGGACTGACCCTCAGAAATTCTGCTTGCCTGGCTCAGTCAACCTCAGGACAGGGAGTGGAGAGCTGTTACAGCCATGCTGTGCAATTTCCCTTTTAACTTCTTGCTGTTTGTTCTTGTAGTTGGGATTTTGGTCTCCTGTTCACAGTCCTCCCTGCTGTGCAGGCCTGCCATGCAACTTGGGAATTGGTTCCCCCAGAGGTCTCAAGCATGCATCCAGTTTATCTCTTTCTTGTGTGTGTCTTTCTCTGCCTGCTCCATAGAGTCAAAGTAGAGGGCCCAGAGCAGTAAAGGCTCTACAAGTAGACATTGAGGATTTCAGACCAGGTGCTGTGTGCAGGATGCAAGACATTCCCTCTGGACAGCAGACACAATGCCTCTCTGTAGCATATGGTACAGTTGAGCAAGAGGAGGGCAATGCTTGATAATAAATAAAATATGAAGGGTCTCAGTGATTAATACTCCAGAGAAAAGAAATGAAGCTCTCCCCAGGAGTATGAACTCTCTGCATGGAGCATTGGGCGTGAGTGCATCTGTATTTCATGTAATGAGGGTTGGGAAGATAGGCTTTTGGATGGATTTGTTTGTTGCTTGATTGGGTTGTCGAGGCGGGGACTTGCTATGTAGCTCTGGTTGGTCGAATGTTCACTATGTAGCCCAGTATCTTTCTGTCTCTGTCTCCTTGTCAAGTGCTGGGATTTCAGGCATGTGCTACCACATTAGGCTGAGTTGCTTTTCAGGAGGGTAAAAGTAGTGAAAGCTGGAGCCATTCTATGTCATTCAGAGAGAGAGATTATAAGTGGCAATGTCCTGAGACTGGAATGTTATTGGCAGAGCCCTGGGCATTCTGAGGGAAGGCACTGTTGGTTGAGAGCTTGGAGTGGAGAGGTGGGATCTGCTCTGTGTGAAGTACCTGACCCTAGAGGGCTCAAGGGCTCTTGCTGTAGCTGCTTTAATACATGTCTCACTCTGCTCCTTCTCTGGAAGGAGGGAAGGCACAGAAGTTCTGGTCCCCCTCACTGCCAGCCTTGATCCCCCACATGTGTAGCCCCAGCTGGAAGGATTCAGTTTAACCTAGGAGTGAAGCTTGTCTGCCCAAGCTGGATGTCTTTACCCAGTCACTCTTCGGTGCCATGTCTGTACATCATTGTTGGTCACGTCCTCCTGTCTGGTGGGCCGGGTCCCTTCTCTCCACTCCGCGGGCTACTAGTATAGCACACCTCTCTTTGTAGGTGGGTTATTTATGTGTCTGTCTGTTACCTTTCATAAGAAGAGACGTGAAAGAATTCCCCTGTTCTTGCTCTCTTCTAACATGGGTGGGTACAGCAAGAAGGAGGCCTTCTGCAGGCCAGAAAGAGGGCATCACCACAAACTAAGTTGTCAGTTTGGTCTTGAAATTTCCATCTCCACAAGTGTCAGAACATAAATGTTGTGTAGTGATATTTTGTTTGTAATCTAACAAATAAAGCTTGCCTGAAGACCAGAATGTAGAGCTAAGCCACTAGTTAGCCACACACACACTAAGAAGCCATAGTTAGCCATAGAGGACAGGCAGTGGTGGTATACACCTTTAATATCAGCACTTGGGAGACAAAGGCAGATGGACCTCTGTGAGTTCAAGACCACCCTGGGCTACATGAGAGTGCATCAGTGTAAAAGAGTGCATTAGAGCTCACACCTTTGATCCCAGCACTTGGGATGACACGCCCTTAATCCCAGTACTAGAGAGGAATATAAGGAGGAGACAGGAGCTGCATGAGGCTGAGGTTTGATGGAGAGCAGTGCAGTCTGAGGAGCAGTGCGGTCTGGAGATGGAGTCTGAGGACAGGGTGGCCCTGTGGGTCTGAGCATTGGTAGAGATGAGAACTCTCTAGTGAATGGCCTCTTTGCTTCTTGCTTCTCTAATCTTCAGCTTTAAACAATATCTGTGTCTGGGTTTTTATTATTAATACTGACTAGAATTTGTGCAACAGTGTTGTTTCCTAGTGCCTGGAGTGTTGTTTTGGGGTCAGTAGCAAAAGGACTGCTACAGACGTCAGAACACTTGAAGCCATCTTCAGCCCCAGCTCCCTAGCTCCCAAGAGCCTCAGTAAGAGGTGTTGTGCCTATCTGACCACAGCAGAGAACTAGGTCAGCAGGAATGGGAACTGAGGCGACAGTCAGAAGGACAAGACGGGGATGGAGATGTGAGGTGTACACTTGAGAACCCCGGGCAGAAAAGATAAAGATACTCTTTTGTATAGTCCCTGGCTCTCAGCTGCTGAGCTGGTTTGAAATGGAAGATGACTTGGGAATCGGATAATGGAACACCACTTTTGCAAACAGAGATGGCACAAGACCTTGTGATTTCACCCTGGTTTGGGTCCTTTCACTCTTGGCTGGAATCCTTCAGCTGTTTAAATTCAGCGACCTCCTGACAGCTTAAAATACAACAAAACACAGTTTATCTTTTCACGTCAGCAGCAGTTTTGTTGAAATGAAACCTTTCTAGTACGTGGTCCAGAGCTCCTGATAAGTGAAATGACAATTGGTGTTTGTGCTTGGTGATCTATTTTGTGAGTTTCAAAAGGCACAACAGAGAGCTCTTTCTTCCGTTGTGGTTGTCAGGGGCCAACATTTGGGCTACGACAGCAAGACAGTGTCTGTGGAACAGCTTGGTCTGTGAGGTGTTCACTTCTGGCTGGCTGCTCTGGGAAGGGAGAGACCTGTGTTCTCCTCTAACCAGAAGTGATACAGGACCCTAAGTCCACAAGTCGTCTGAGATCATTTTCGGCATGGCCCTTGGCCTATCATGTTAGAACAACTAGGTGTGTGGTGATAGAGTAGGAAAAACAAAACAGGAATGCCTGCCCTGGAATGGACTAGATAGTCATTTATTGATTCTGACAGACATGAACATGTCAATTCTCCTGGCTCTCTTCTAAGTGCTGAGATGACAGAGTTGTGCCACTCTGTTTAGCCTCAGCATAGCTTCTCTGTGTATGCTGTATGCTGTATGCTGTATGCACGTGCACTGTTAAGGAACGTGAAGGTCAGAGAACAGATTTCGGGAATCTGCTATCAGCTACCTTATTGAGGTACAGACTCTGATTCTACTGATGCACTATGTACTCCGAGCTGGGTGGCCTGGAAGGTACCAAGGCATTCTCAACATCCCATCTCAAAGTTGGGGTGGACTTAGAGTTGCACGTTGCTGCATCTGGCTGTTTTCTATGAGTTCTAGGGGATTGGATTTTGTCTGCTAAGCCATTTCCTCCACTCTAGAACACGGTTCTGATCTGATCCCAAGCTGCCCCTCCATAGTTGCTCTTACAGCTATCAGAGACAGGCATTAACACTAAGTTTGCCCAGTTTGGGAAACATTAAAATGGGCATGGGCTAGATGAGAGGAATGTGCTAATATAGCTCTTTTAATGATGACGATGATGATGATGATGATTGGGATATTCACTGTTGGAGAGGCAGACGCTCTTTTTCATCCCTTGGCTACCTTTCAGCAGACCTCCTGACAGTAGACCTGTATCTCCTAATCTGACCATCTCTGGTTCATACTTCCTGTGTTCGGGACAGGGAGGCTGACTGTATCTTTAGAGTGATCTTTGAAGGAGAGGGCTATAAGTTTTCTTTTTCTTTCTTTTTTTCTTCTTTCAGAAAATAGAAGTTGCTATATTATTGGCTTGCAGTCTCTCCCCACCCACCCTCTTTTGTGATACAGGGCACGAAGCACAAAGCCTTGCTAGGTAAACTGCAGTGCCACAAATGCACATTCCAAGTCCATCTTTTTCCTTCTGTAATACATAAAGAAAAAGGAAAAGCAAACCTTGCCCATATCTAAACCTCATACCACTGGAAATGTGGAGCAGCCAGCTGGAGGCATCCATTCCATACCTGGGCGTGGCTGCACCAGTACCACAACATACATGTAGATGTCAGAGGGTAACCCAAGAGAGTCTCTTCTCTTCTTCAGGCATGTGGATCCCAGGGATAGAATCCAGGTCATTAAGCTTTATCTGCTGACCATCTCATTAACTCAAAGTATGTTCATATTATGTTGTCTTGGGGTTTTAGTTTTGGAGGCAAGAGTTAATTGGGTGCCCAAGCTAGGCTCAAACTTGTGGACTTAAGGAGCCTTCTACCTCCTTTTCCTAAGTAATTGGAACTACAGGCACATGCCATGGCATCTGCTTGTCCTTTGTTTAACTGTTTCTAAGCATTTGGGAAACACTTGTTTATAGATCTTAGCATTTCACATTTAAAATTATTTATAAAGCCAGGCATGATAGCACACGTCTGTAATCCCAGCACGTGGAAGCTGGAGATAGGAGAATCAGGGATTTAAAGTTAGACTGAATTAGGAAGTAGGACTGTAGGCATGGTTCAGTGACAGAGTGCTTCCCTAGACCCGGATAGTAACAGGTTGGAGGTGTGGCTCGGTGGTAGAGCCTCTTGCCTATAGTCCGCCACTGAGAGGCTGCGAGTGTAGCTTAGTTATAGAATGATTGCCTGGTCATAGTTGAAAAATAAAAATCTTGGGGCTGGAGGGATGGCTCAGTGGTTAAGAACACTAGTTGGTCTTCCAGAGGTTCTGAGTTCAATTCCCAGCAACCACATGGTGGCTCACAGCCATCCGTTATGAGATCTTCTGCCCTCTTCTGGTCTGCAGGGATACTTGCAGACAGAATACTGTATATATAATCAATCTTTTTTAAAAAAGAAAGAAGTTATTTCAAATGGTTCTCTCTTTTATCTTTGGGGAGGGGTGTGATTTGAGTTATTAAAGATACGGTATAGAATGGATGATTTATTCATTCAGATAGGCGCTCTCTGTTACCTAGAGCCTTGTGACCATGGTGGATGGTGTCAAGGTGACTATGTCTGTGTCAGAACACATCCACGCCTTAGCTCTGCATCTATCATTCTTTCGTTTTTGTCTGTGAAAATATTTAATGAGTCTCATTCAATAAGGACAGTGACTAGGGCACAGTTTGCAGTCCCTAGGAGTTAGAAAATGCTCAAGCCCCAAGTTGTATCCCCAGCACCATAAAATAAAACCCTGAGGAAGGAAAGGTACTTACTGTTCCTGGTTCATTGCTCTTGTCCTTAACTTGTGTGCAAAATAGAGGTCCTGTCTTCTCTGCCTAGGAAGAAAGATGATCTCAAAAGCAGAAATGTATGCATGTAGATATTTTCTAAGTTATAAAACTTCACAATTTGCCAGGCGGTGGTGGTGCACACCTTTAGTCCCAACATTTGGGAAGCAGAGGCAGAGGCAGAGGCAGATAGATCTCCACGAGTTTGAGGCCAGCCTGGTCTACAAGAGCTAGTTTCAGGACAGGCTCCAAAGCTACAAAGGGAAACCCGTCTTGAAAAACAAAAACAAAACAAAACAAAAACCCAGCAACGACAACAAATTGAAATGGCATAATGCAGTTGTACGATGGGTTTTGTTGGTTTGGTTTGCTGTTTTGAGACAAAGTGTTTGCTACTATCTGAAGCTCTCAGTCTTCTGAGTGTTGGGATTGCAGGCCTCTTTCTCTAAGCCCAGCTGACATGTGGAAGTCCCTGCTGCTGGTTCTCTGCATGTTCTTTCTTGGATGTATCGGGTTATTTTATCCACTGGCAGCTGAAAGGTGAATATTTGTGGGATGTTAGCACAGGTCATACCGCAGCAGCTATGTATAGCTGAGGTGGCACAGGCTCTTGTGGTTAAGTCCCATATGTGCCCATCTCTGTTGACCTGTGGGTGTGGTCAGCTTGAGACTTCATCACCATATACCTCTGTAAACTGCTTGACATGTGTTAACCTTACATAAAAGTCTTGGTTAAGCATCTAACCCAATTCTTTATATATAGCTAAGACCTGGGAGTTGTAGGGTTTCAGCAGCTAAGAGCCTGTCTTGCCAAGATTGGCCTTGTGGTAATATTGGGACAGGGGAGGCTATGACCATGTGACAGTGTCTCTCACACTTTTGCGCCCTGGAAGAGTAATGGTGTCTTTAGTTGGTATCTTACTTAGCTTTCTAAGGGTGATGGGACAGAATGAATTTAGCCGCAGTTGAGCCCATCTGAAAATGCTTCGAGGCCTCAGTGGAGAGGTGACTGCTAAGAGAGCATATTTAGGAGTTCCTGTGGCATCCTTACCCATCTGTGCAGCTGCAGGCCTTCGGCGCTTGAAACTTCAGTGAGGAAGCAGGCGTGTCTGGGTGGAGGCTTGCCTCTGACAGGGTGGAAGAATCTTCTAGGAGGGAAAGGAGTCCGGGCTGGTGTGAGTCAAGGGTGGCAGACAGTGGTGATGTAGTACTCTTACCCTTTGAAGGTCAGCTTGCAGCACCTGGGCTTGCTCAGGGTGTTGTAGACTCTTCCTTGGAGCCAAAGGTAGGCTATACCACCAGGATGCTGGTGTACTTACACTGTTAAAGATCTATTGAACATTTTCTTGGGGAAAGTAATTTTTTCTCTCTCTCACTTTTCCCATCATTATCTCCAGTGAGAAGACAGGTTTTGAAAGGGAGGTGGGGGTGGGGCTATGTGGGAGAAGTTGCTAGCCTGCCTCAGTTGACCTAGGGAACGACTCCATTAGCTGTCAACTTTGTCAGTCAGTCTTGCTGTGCCTTCTGCTCCAGGTATCCTGAATCTGGTCCCTGCCTCCAGCTTTAGTCTCATTCTGCCCTTGACTTAGTAGCGTAGCTTCTTACTGAGTGGTCTCTCTGCTTCTGGTCTCATTTGTCCAGCTCCCAGTTGCTGCAGTGGAGTTTATGATAACTTCCCCCGTCAGTGTTCTCCATCATCCTGGACAAAACTGGGTCTAGCCTTGCGCCTTGATGTTTTCTTCATTCACCCCCAACTTCAGGTCACAATCAGAACCGCTGCCATTCCTCAAAAGTCCTACTTGGAGCCCTTCTCTGGCCTGCCCTGCCCTCCAAGTCAGAGCCCCTATGAACCGTCTGTGTGCCCTGCACCTTTCTCTGCGAGTACTCTATGTATGAGACCCTCACTGTTCATCTCCTCAATAGACCCTGAGCTCCTTCATTGTTTCCCTCAAGCCAAGTGCACAAGACTCTAGTAAATGATGAATGACTGCACAGTGTAGAGCATTCAAAGGACCCCATCCCTCAGAAGCCCCATTTAGCTATGGAAATGTGGAATGTGTACATAGAGAAGGGGAGGCAGGGAGGCAGGGAGACACATATAACACTAAGGTCCTCAGCAAGGCCTGGTGTGTCTTGGTGGGAACAGATGCCCTATGTCTTTGGTGTAGGGGTAAGGGAGGACTGCAAACAGGGAGCATGTGTGGTACTTGGAGCTGCCCGCCAGCAGAATGAGAGGCGGAGTCAGCCTGGAGAAGCTGATGGGGAACATGGTGTCCTCTAGGTGGGAGCTAACAACAGACCTATGCCTGAATAATAAGATCCAATAGCATCACCTGCCATAGAGGGAATACCTAAAATTGTTGGACAGTGCAGTCAATGAAATACACTAGTTACAAAAACCACGATTTATGCTCGCTCCCATTTACACAAAATGTCCAAAATAGGCAAGCCTGCCCATTCACAAAGTGTGGTAGCAGCTGCAAGGAGGCAGAAATTTGGAGTGTCTGCTCATGGGGACAGTTTCTTTCTGGACTGATAGAAGGGCTGTAAAAATTAGTGGTTGACTTTTCTCAATATGCTAGGGCAGGGGGCAGCTGTTGTGTCATATATTTTGAATGAATTAGATAAATGTGAATTGTTGGTTGATAGCAACAGTAAGTGGAAGATAAAATATATATTTTCCTCTCGGATAGGTCATTTTTCACCGAGTCTACAGTTGGTTGTTGTCATCTGAGGTAGATCCTTAGAGAGGCCTGCTCACAGGCTTGTTCACGTCTCCTCCTAACACAGTGTTGGTCTGTGTTATTTTTTTCATTGCTGTGACCAAATACTTTGAAGACACGGATGAAGGGAGAAAGAGTAAGGCAAATAAGGAAACCAAGTCATCAGACAGAACACAGGATGAGTTGGCGTAGTGAGCCCTAGGGAGCCTGTGATTGCCTGCGGCTGCTCAACACTCTCTCCGTCCTTTATCCTCAGGGTTTCTGTTTTTGTCCCATACAAGTTTCTATTACATCTTTGAATGCTACAAGGTATTGCTGCTCTAGAACTTTCTTTGGAGTTTGCTTAAGTATTTGCTGTGTGGAGTTCCCCAAGGTAATGCAGAACAAGGGGACAGCAGATTCTCAGACCCCTGCCACCTTTCATTTGGAAGACAAAATCACATGTATTTACCTTGGTGTTTTTGGTTAGGTGTTTTGGTTGAGCATCTGGAGATCTGAACCTGCAAGTCACCATGAAGATGTCATGCCCATCATCACACTTAGAAAATGTTTATACCCTTCTTCTGGTAGTAAGAGCCAGGCATGGCTCCCCCTACCGGGGACACTGTCTGTATTAGTGGCTTTTCTAACACTGCCGCAAAAGCAATCTTAGAAGGCAAGGAGTATTTGGACTCACTGTTTGGAGACATGGAGAGAAGGGGAACATGCCTGCTCACATTATGTCCCGTGCTGACGCTCAGCTTGCCTTTTGCTTTGTCCCTGGAATGGTGCCATCCACATTCACAGTGGATCTTCTCAGCCTCCATTAAGCCTGAATGAAAGCATCTTCACAAATGTGCCCAGAGGCCTGGCAATCCAGTCAAGCTGGCCTTGAAGGTGTGCCATCATACTATCTGGCCCAAGTGTTTGTGGCATACCCACCCTTTGGTTCAGGGCAGACAAAGGTGAAGAGCATAGTGTTGTAAAGACATCTGTGAACCCCCAGAGGAAGGGGTCAGGGTGACTGAACCTCTGAATCATAGTTTGCTCCTCACACACAGCTCTCCAAGAAGGGAGGCCTAATTGAGTCCCAGTCACCTGATGTGGGCCCCATGATACTAAAGCCAGCCTCTGGTGTTGGTGCTGCTGCTGCTGTATCCTTTCTGAAGTCTAGTCAGTGACCAAGTATACTGACAACAGGCATGGTTGGTGGTGACCAGTAGCTATTTGAACAGAATGCCAAATTCACCTTTGGCTTTACCTCCCATGTCTCACCTCCATGTATGAATGAAAATGAGTGTCTATACAGACTTCCATCTGGTAGTGTTGGAATCAAGACAGCTTCGGTTTATCTCCCCTCCGTAGCACACTCCTGCACGGGGTCTCATCTATTTGCCCTTGGGAAATAGATGTCCAGCAATACGGAGCACTTGAGAGTGTGGTGCAGTTCAGAAAAGGCCAACACAGTTTTTCCTGGAACTAGTCTCCATCCAAAAAATTCCACCAAGCTATGAAATGGAAAATAGCTGCTAAGAATTTAGACATGCAAGTATTTCAGCTCTCTAACAGAGCAAACTACAGTGTCATCTCGATGGGGGACAGTGGGACAAAAGGCCAACTCTCGCCTGAATTGACTCCTCCCAGCTGTTGAACGGTAAACTCCCAGATTGCCCAATCCAGTTAGGAAATGCAGTTTATTTGGACCTCACACACAGCACAGCACCTCTTTTGTGTAACAAGGTACCAGCAACAGTGTCTGTGGGCATCATGGCCAGCGTGGTTCTGAGCGGATCCCCCATTTCCCTGGGTTCCCATTTCCTTCACTGTTGCATGAGACAAAGTAGCACCTGTGGACATTTAAGGAGCAGCATAAGCCGTGTGCAGGTTTGGAGTTCACCTGCCAGGCTCTGGGTTTCCTGATTCTCATTCTACCAACAGGCCTACTGCACAGGTGATCGCCTTCATTGTGCCCTTTTCATTGCTAGTAAGATGCTAGAATATAAGGTGTATAGTTTGATACACTGGTTGGAGGGGTCTGTGTGAGTTAATGTCACCTCTTGTTCTAGGTTGCTTTTTTTTCTGCCTTTGCATACCTGTCCCTCATCACCTTCCTGTTTCTCTGCTTCCTTGTAAGTGAAGCAAACACAAGTCACTTGCATTCCAAAAATTCTTCGCTGCCACATATCCAGGCGGTCAGCTCGCCAGCTCTTGCGTGATCCAGATAAGTGGAGTTCGCTTAGCTTGTGACTCTGCCTTGCTAGAGGATTTCCTCAGGACCCGGTGCCCTTCGTGATCAGAACGGCGTGCCCTGGCATAATGCCCGGAGAGACCAGCAGCCAGAGAAGTCGAGCGTGTCTCACCAAGTAACCCTGCCTTCCATCCAAGACAGAAATAGTCTGGGTGTCAGCCCAAGTCCCCAGCATAGTTCCAGCAGGCCCACTCTGCCTGGCTGTCTTGACTGTCCTGGTCCTTTATGTGTTGGGGAGGATCTGAAAGACAGGCTGCTCTACCCTTTGTGAACAGAGGGAATCTTGTGCCATATAAGATGAGCAGGGTCATGGGGACAGCAGACTGTCATGTGTGAGTGTCCCTTCATAGAGCTGGCCGTGTAGCTGGGACCTGGGAACTCCTTTGGCCCTGTCTATTCTCCCTTTCATCCCTCCGTCTTATTTTGGTCAAGTGTCACACTCCCAGCCTCCCACTTGAACTTTCCAGGAACTAAAGGTTCGGTGCCCTGCCAGTCCTGGTGGTGGCAGTGGGAGGGTGCTGGCAGGTGCTGCCACCCTGCAGTACGCCATGCCCGGGTCCTGAGTGCCCCACTCGTACAGGTGGGGCTCAGTGCTCATGTTCTGTAGGCAACATGGCCACAATAGTCCTAGCTTGCAGATCTTTTAGTCTCCCACTTTTCAGCTACAGATCGGAGGTGAACCTATGGGCATTTGGGAGGACAAGCCACTCGGCATCACTGCCTAAGCCAAAAAACCCTCATCTGCAACAGGCCCTGTCCCTCCCTTTAAGGCCAGTGGTAAAAATGTTGAAGACCCACACAGGTTGACTGGGAAGACTGGGTGTATCAAAGGGGCCAAGAGGACAAGAACTTAGGTAAATTCTCAGAGCAGGGCCACCTGTTCTGGGATATCCCAGATACAAACAAGCCATGGGCCTGTGCTGAATAAGTAAAGAAAAAAAACGGGGTGAAAAGCAGAAAATGGCAGCTGTAGTAAACGAATGGAGACTTTGGATTCAGGGAGGCAGGAAAGCCTTTGGGGAAGGTGGAGGCTGCACGTGTGTCTGCAGGAGATGGGGGCTGATGGAATGGCCTGCTGCCGCCCACCACTTGCCTCTGGTTGCCCGCAGAATTCTTCAAGTCAACCGCTCTCTCCTCTGGCAGCCACTGAACCTCTTCTAGGTGCTGGAGCGTGCTGAACACTACCACCGGAAAGTACTAGTGGCTCTCATGGACTGTGGGGGCCCTGGGCCCTAGCACTTAACAGATAACCAGTATGCAGCAGCTTGTAGATGTTGCTTGGTGCTGTGCAGGAAGAGTGTGTGGTCTGAGCTGCCCACACCTCTCCAGCTCCGCCTTGTTTGTGCATGCTCTGCTTTTTTTCTTATTCTGGGACTCTGGACAATTGTAAAAGTCTGTACAGAGGATATAGGAAGTGATGGGTCTGGTCTGGCCCCACAGTTGATAAGTGCCACACCTTGGAGGTGATGTTATCATAGCAGAGGACTTTTTCTAAAGTGGAGCCACAAAGAATTCACTCAAGTGTCAAAGGGAACAAGGAATGTTCATAGAAGGGCTGTGATCAGTGGAGTGAAGTCAGGTGACAGTCCCCTCCCCAGCCACATAGAGACAAGTTGGGGTTTTTCGTTTGTTTTTGTTTTTGTTTTGTTTTGTTTTGTTTCAGGGCTTGGGACCTGCTTTTGTCCCAGAGACTTCTGACTATAAAAAAGCACTCCTTAGAGACCAGGGCTGTGTTTGGTGACTTGATTCCTTTCATGGGCCACTGTATATCAGGAACCTCTACCCTCCTTGCAGCATTGGAGAGGTGTGCCTGTGACCTCGAGGTACTTTTCCACCTAACTGCTCTAGGGAGTTTTGGCACCCTGTGTAGACAATGACAGTGGTGTTGTGACTCCGTGCAGCCCGGCATTAGGACACTGTGGCTTTGACAGCTTTGCTCGGCCATGAGTTCCCTTGGAGTAGTACACCAACTCCACTCATGATCACTCTGGCACCACCCCTGTGCCACTAGGTTCATACAGGTATGCCATAGGAGTCACTTCAAGTGGGAGCACACCTCATATTCTTAACAGGAGGGCTCTCTGAGCTGTTGTGGCTAGGGACTTTCATTCCTGTTCCTCAGAGAGAAGTGTGCTTGCCTCCACTGTGGGTTATACCCCTTTCACTCTGCTGGCCTGGAACCTGGGGTATGTTCCTTGGACATCAGGAGAGCACAGAACTTGTGTTCTGCTCAGAGCCACATCCAAAAGCCCTACTTTTGGATAGTTCATAGCAAGCCCAGTCAGATGCCTGAGCCATCTGATACACAAACTGGGTAAGGACTTTGTGTCTTCTCCGTGTCACCCTGTCTTTCCTCCCCAGGCAGCCTGGGATTGATGGCCTGCTGTGCAGATGTACTTTGTCACTGGAAATGCATAGTTGCACTGCCTACAGTCCAGCTAATACAAGGCTTGTCATAATACAGTGTGTGTATCACTCTGTCAGGGAACAAATGACAGGGACTCTGGAGGAGCCAAGCAGCTCAGGTTGCACAGCAGGCAGAAAGGCCGTGGAGAGCCTAGTGGAACATGCCAGGTGGGATTCCTGCTGACCTTTCGAGGAGTGCTGTAGCAGGAAACCTCCAAAGCAGGACTGGCTGGGGAGAAGGGGTGTCTGGGAACACCTGTTCCCTTAGGTACAGATGCCTTCCTGAGGTAGAAATGGGGGAGGGGGTTCTGTCCCTCTTTGGGTCTAGCATGGTACTTCTGTGCTCCGTCAGGTGACATACAGATCAGCTGCATCACATCCCAGCTCTGTGGTCTTGAGCAGGCAGTCTGGCCTCTGAACATCCTATTGCTCTGGAAAATGAAAATGGGTGTGTGCGTGCGTGCGCGTGTGTGTGTGTGTGTGTGTGTGTGTGTGTGTGTGTGTGTGTGTGTGCGCGAGCCTGTGTGTTAGCGTTTATCTGTGAATCCAGCATTAGGAAGGTAGAGGTGGAGGATCAGAAATTGAAGGTCATCCTCTGCTACATGAAAAGTTTCAAGCTAGGTTAGGCTACATGAGACGCTTTCTTTACAAAAAATAAAAATAAAACAAATCTACTACCACTTTGTGCTTCCTGATCCTCCAAGATGAAACTCAAGCTCCTGTGCGTTCATGAGACCACAGACTGATCCCACCACAAAACTATGAACTAGAGGAAAACCTTCCTGCCTTACAAACCAATGACAACAGCAGTAATTTCTGTCAGAATTAGTGGGAGGATTTGGCATTCTGCTTCTAGTTAAGAGCTTACTTAGTACAGTGTCTGGCACATGGTAGGTCTTCACTGTGATTGTTACTGACATTTTGGTATCATTTCAATATGCCTTTGATTTATATAATCTTAATATTCACTCACACACACACACACATACACACACACACAAGATAGGGTTTCACTGAGTAGTAGTCCTGGCTGTCTTAGATCTCACTCTGTAGACCAGGCTGGCCTCAAACTCACAGAGATCCGCCTGCCTCTTCCCCCCAAGAGCTGGGATTAAAGGCGTGTGCCACCTCCTCCCTGCTTTCACACCTTCTTAACAGACGAACTAATGATAGAGTTACCTTGATTTTGGTGAGGATTTCTAGCATTAGAAGATGCAGAGTAGGGGCTGGAGAGATGGCTCAGAGGTTAAGAGCACCGACTGCTCTTCCAGAGGTCCTGAGTTCCAATTCCCAGCAACCACATGGTGGCTCACAACCATCCGTTATGAGATCTGGTGCCCTCTTCTGGTGTGCAGATAGACATGGAAGCAGAATGTTGTAAACATAATAAATAAATAAAAATCTTAAAAAAAAAAAAAAACAAAGATGCAGAGTTTGTTCTTAGCTGCCCAGCTCAGCTATAAGACAGCCAAATGTGAAGGGGGAGGGGTTAGTATTGACGCATGTCGTGAGTTTGTGTGTCATACTTGTACAGAGGCCATGCTATCTTCTTTGTATTGTTCCATTTTAATATATGTGCTGCTGAAGTGAGAACACATGTATAGGTTTGGTTTTTGGTTGGATGTTTGTTTTTGAGACAAGATCTCATTATGAAGCCTTGGCTGGCCTGGCACTCGCTCTGGAGACCAGGCTGGCATTGAACTCACAGAGATCCGCCTGCCTCTGCCTCCTGAATGCTGGGATTAAAGGTGTGTGCCACCAACACCCACCCACATAGGCAGATTCTTGGGGCTTGTTAAGAGTGCAGGCTACAGGGCTAGAAAGACGGCTCAGTGATTCAGAGCATTTGCCACTTTGGCAGGATACCTGGTTCCCGTTCCCAGCACTCACCCGATGTCTCACAACCATCTGTTAATTTTAGTTCCAGGGATCTGGCACTGACTTCTGGACCAAGGGTGCTGCTGCATATACATACATGGTCCACAGACATATGTGCCGGCAAAACACTGGTGCACGTAAATATTGTTTAAGTAAATTTCAGGTCTACACAGTCAGGCGTGATGTCACAGTTTGTAATCCAGCACTTGAGAAGTAGTGGCAGAGGGATCAGGAGTTCAAGATCAGCCAAATGGCAAGTTCCAGGCCAGCCTCGACCCTGTCTCCAAAACCTAAAAAGAATGCACCCTGTGGAAGCAGCCAGATGGAGGAGCGCGGGCAGTGCACACCTGCTATTGCCGTATTAGGGGAATAGGCACGCTAAACACAGTGCCGAGATGGCACTAAACACAAGCCACTCTGCTGAGATAGGGCCCGTACCTTCAGTGCCCCGAGAAGGGGAGCAGCACTCTTGCTCTTGGTTTTTGGGCCAACCTCACCACCCCATACATACCCTATTTGGTAAGGTGATGGCAGCAGATCCTCTGCAGGAGTTGCAATGGTAGTAGTCTGGGCATATATCCCAAAGGAATGCTGCTGCTGCTGCTGCTGCTGCTGCTGCTGCTGCTGCTGCTGCTGCTTCCAGAGAGCCAGTCCTCAGTATTGCTTGCTGTCCATCCTGTCTGGGTAGAGTGTTTTAACATGCTAACACTGTCAATTACTCCAGAGGAAGGAAAAAAAGCTAAAGTGCTGATTTTGTGTGTGTGTGTGTGTGTGTGTGTGTGTGTGTGTGTGTGTGTGTGTATCCAAATATAGAAAGTAAAATCATAAGCAACTCCAAGTTTGTCTGGGGGGAAGTATTGATTCACTGCTTAAAAGAAAATCAGAAGAACCAAGTGCCGGTTATGCAGGTTATACAGTGGTGTAGCCTTACTTAATTAAGGGCCTTACAGAAGGATTTCTGGCCAAGAGGGCTGCTGGAGGGGAGAGAAAAGCTCATTTGGATATTTAATTTTTGCCCATACATAAAGCTGGGCGTGGTGGTGTATGCCTCCTCTAGTCCTAGCAATCTGGAGGCAGAGGCAATTGGATCTCTGTGAGTTCCACGCTAACCAGGGCTATGTATAAAAACCCTGTGTTGGGGTGGGTGAGGGGGGGATTAGGCCAAGAGTTGATTCTCCCTCAGTTTTCAGACTCCTGTAAGATATTGTGGTGCTGGCCTCTCTTGGGAACTGGATGGTTGAAAAGTGAAAATGAGCCATTCATATCAAACTAGTTTTGAGCAAGCCTAAAAACTCTGTCAAGTATATTGCCTGTTGTCTGCACACTTAGTAAGCTCATGATGTCATGCTTGGTCATAGCCAAAAGGACAAAAAAGGAATAGTAATCTGCTGAAAGAGGGACTAGATCTTGCTTTTGTCTGTTTTGTAGAGTGCACAGTAGTCAAGACTATGTAGATTGGGCTGGCCTCAAACTCATGGCTGTCTCTGGAGTGCTGATCTTAAAGGTGTATACCATCGCACCCATGCTTGGCTTGCCTTTTTTTTTTTTTTTTTTTTTTTCAGTATCATACGTGACCATGGTTAAAAATTCAGTGGTGGCTAAGGGCTTGGTTACATAGAAAAAGCAATTGTGAGTAGCTAGAAAGATTGCTTAAGTGGTGGTGAAGAATGTGGGCTCCTTTTCCAGAGGCCTGGGTTTGGTTTCCAGCACCTAGCCTTGGGTCACCTGCACTCATATGCACACACATACACTATTTAAAGTAATGTCTTTTTGTTTTGCTTTTAAGCAGTCACAGCATTTCCGGGACAAGTTTTATTCCTAAAGCTTCTTTTTGTTTTGCCTGTATTGCCCCCTGGTTTCATTGCTACTCATGGAATTTAGGTAGTGGAGAGACCTAAATTTTAGAGACGTAAATTCTGGGTTCTGGGCTGCCTTCTGGAGCTACATTTAGGAATGTGTTGTTCCCCTCCAAAGCAAACCAGGGCACTGGAGCCCGTTGTATACAAGTCCCCTCCCCTGCTCTTGATGCTGGGCTACATTTAAAAAACTGGAGAGCCAGAGTATGTTCAAATACCCTATTGAAACGGTAAAATACAGCATGCTTAATGAAGATCAGGTCTGGGAAGCTCTCCACCTTGTATGTGTTACTTCATCTGTCAATCTTAGCGTTCCCATCCGTGCCGAGGAGCTAGTGGCCACCTGCCTGAAGGGGTTATTGTCAGAACTGTGCAGATGCGGAGCCAGCACTGAACATCTGGGCCTCATTGTGAGCGAGCACTTACCACATGGCTCATTATTGGGATTATTGTTGGGTACCGACTCCCTGGGCCAGATGCTAATCTTAAACAGCACCCCAGACAGATATGTATGCACTAAGGAGGGAAATGAGAGGTTCTGACCATTCTTTAAATGGCCTCATGACTATTAGTAGTCATTTATGTGTGGAGAGAATACTTGCCATCCTCTAATTCCCATTCTTAGTTGTAGCTCTGGTCCCTAGAGCCATTGGAACAAGATTGTCCTCCATGGCAGTTGTTCAGGTGTGTGTGTGTGTGTGTGTGTGTGTGTGTGTGTGTGTGTGTGTGTGTGTGTGTGTGTGTGTGTGTAGGAATGCACAACTTTCTCGTGCAGAGGCCAGAGGTTACCGCCTCAGGTATCTTCCTCACTTGGGTCATTTTTTGAGACCAGGTCTTACTGAATCTGGAACTTGCTGTTTTAGCTAGATTGGTTGCACAGGCAGCCCCCAGAGAAAATGCTTGAAACCGGTAGAGGTATTTAAAAGATGGAGGGCTGCTGGGTGAGATTGCCTTAAAGTAGAGTTCTTTGGAGACTCATGGTAGGCAGGGTGCCTCAGTCTCCATTTGTTGTTCTCTGATAGATTGACACAATGCATACCAGCCATTACTGGGGAGTATTTGGCTGGCAGATGTGAGCTAGTCACCGTAGAATTTTCTGTCCATGTTTATGATAACCCTGGCATGCCCTGCTGGATTCTGGTGTATGTGCCTGGGACTCTGCTCGGCCTCTGTGTGGTCCCAGGCCCTTGTCAAGTAGCCCTGCTCTATACAGCATCCTGCCAGCCCACTGGTCACTTTTAACCATCAGGATAGGCACAGGCAGCTTTCAGTGCTGTTTGTTTTTAATTGATTCTAAGTGGTAGTTGTAATAAATTGTGCTCACTAGGCTAATGATACCTTTCTTAAATTGTGCCATGGCGTTGGGTACAACAGCAGCAGGATTGCTATTCTAAAATGAGGTTTGGTAAAACAAACAGGCAGGCCGCTTACAGGAAATGCTGAGCCGATGATTGATTGATGTTCTGGAGCTAGCCTCTTATTCTCAGATGTGCTGTCCCGTGAGGATCCTGTAGGGAAGCAGCAGCCAGTCCCTGGTTCGTTTTCAGATAACCAAGGTGTTGTTTCTTGTGCAGAGGATGGGGATGCCTGACCCAGTGGAGGCTGTGTTGGCTCCTGTACGGTGCCAAGAATGCCTTTCCACCCTGGGACATAGGACTCCATCACATCACCATGTGAAGGGGCTGATATTTAGGGACGAGGAAGAGAGCGTAGAAAATGTTTTCACACTAGTTCATGAAAGCTGGAAACTGCAGGCACATATCCGGGGCTTGTCAACATAAGTCCTGTGCACTTGTGATGTGTCACCCAACATGAAATGGGTAGAAAGGTTAAATGTATCTGAGAACGTTTTTAAGTCATTGAGGAACGAATCCATCGTAAATTTACTAAAACCAGTATAATGGCATGTGTCCATAATCCCAATGAGATGGAGGTAAAAGACTAACTAACCATGAGCTCAAGGCCAGCCTGGGCTACATAGTAAGACACCATCACCATCATCATCAAGGCAGCTGTCACCATCACCATCATCATCAAGGCAGCTGTTGTTGTTGCTAGCGGCGGCAGCAGCATTGTTTTTTTTTTTTTTTTTTTTTTTTAAAGCTTGAGATGTGGCTCAGTTGGTAGAGATTTTACCTACCGTGTATAAGGCCTGTGATGACAGCAAGTTTGATTGTCAGCCACACTCACACCATGTGGCTAACGACTTCAAAGGGCCGATGTTTCTGACCTCTGAAGATACCTGCACTCACATGCACAAACCACACACACAGAAAACTTTGTCTGTTTATTGTTATTTGTAACACGATAAATGAAAGACCCAGTGGCTGATACTGGAGTTCAGACTTCAAGCTGAAGAACAGAAAAGAAAAGTAGCAGGCCACTGGCTCTTACCACTACCTCAGGCTGAGTGCGC
The DNA here is from genome assembly GCF_003668045.3 of Cricetulus griseus. NCBI lineage: Eukaryota > Metazoa > Chordata > Mammalia > Rodentia > Cricetidae > Cricetulus > Cricetulus griseus. The sequence goes on along the minus strand of NC_048602.1, from coordinate 11,175,894 downwards.
TGATCCTGCTGCCCTCCTCAGTGTGGCTGGAGAATCTTCAATGTGGCTGGAGACTGAATGCCTGCCACTGAATAATGGAAACCCTGCTTCTGTCTTTTATAGCCCACTAGTGCTGGAATTAAAGGCGTGTGAACTGTTACTCTTTTTAGGCTGACTCAATCTCATGTATCCCTGGGCGGCCTTGAACTCAGAGACATCCATCTGCCTCTTAATCCTGAGCCCTGGGATTAAAGGTATGTGCCTGGCTTCTATGGCTTGTGGCTGACTTCGCTTTCTGAATCCTCAGGCAAACTTTAATAAATCATAAGTATCACTACAGTTATTGTGTTTGGTTTTTCAAGATAGGTAGCCCTGTCTTGTGTAGCCCTGGCTATCCTGGAACTCACTCTGTAGACCTGACTGGCCTCCAACTCACAGAGATCCACCTGCCTCAGCCTACCAAGTGCTGGGATTAAAGGTGTGCACCACCATGCCTGGCTCTCTCATGATGTTCTTGATTCCTGTCTTAATTTTTAAAAATTGACATCATGTCCATATTCTTTGATGTCCTACAAAGGGTGGAGGAGCCTTTCCTTAAATTCCTTACAGCAGGAACCCAAACAGGTGGCACCAACCTTGGCTTCCAAGTGGGACAGTATCTCTACAAAAGGAACGGTGATGGCATCTGCATCATAAATTTGAAGAGGACCCAGGAGAAGCTCTGATGTCAGCATCATCTGCAGGAATGCTGGCCACATGACTCTGTCCTTGATCCAGCAGATCCAAACAGCCTTCAGGAACTTGAGGAAGTCACGACTTGTGGTGGTGACAGATCCCAGGGCTGACTGCCATCATTCTGTGTGACACAGATTCTCCGGCTGTATGGACATTGAGAAACAACAAGAGTGTTCACTCAGGGCTCTGATGTGCTTGATGGCCCCAGAAGTTCTATGAGCAACCATGGGAAACTACGCCTGATTGCCACCTCTGCAGAGATCCTGAAGAAGTTGAAAAGGAACAAGTAGAGCTGAAAAGGCTGTGAGCAAGGGAAGACTTTCTGGGTGGATGGACACCAGCTCCTCAGCTCGAGTACTGATGCTGTCCAGGTGCCTTCCGCCTCTGACGCCTCATCTAGAGCTGCTGTGGCTCAGGCCACTGAATAGCTTAGAACAGCCACCAAGCAGTTCTGCAGACACTTGAGCAAAAGAAAAGAAGGTGGATGGAAAATAATAAAAAAGGTCACAGAAAAGGGGGTGGGAAAACAAACATTTAATACTTAAAGACCTCTTTCAGGTGCAAATGAGAAGCACTGCAGAGGGAAATAAGCAGCATGAATAGTAAGAAACAGACCTAGACTGGGGTGTGGGGGTGCCTTGTGGTAGACGCCCAAGGCACCTCCAGGTGGTTCCTTCCCAGTACTTTGCAAACACCAGAAAAAGCCACTTAAGACTTTGTACCCATGAAAGCCTGGGAGAACCTAAACAAGGGTGGCACTGTTTCTGGAGTCATAGTATATGCTGGGATCTGGTGGATGACACTCTTGTTTTGTGTTTTGGTTTTTATGATTCTGGAGATCAAACCAGGGCAGGTGCTCTACCACTGAGCTGTACTCCAACTCCTAAGAGCTATATTATAAAAACATGAACACACTGAATTACATAGGAAAAGTTCACAGGATGCTCTGTGTGTGAAAGAAGGAACCGTGTTTCTTCATTCTTTGGGGTCAAGCAAAGCTTGTTGAGTACGCAGCAAGACAGCAGCTGAGGTGAGGCAGACTGCGCCTTCCTTTCTGCTTCCTGTGGCTCTGGCACTGGACAGAAGCCCACTCATGGCAGGCAAGTGCTCTAGACACAAACACACTTCTAGCCTTCTTATTTACTTTGTTGGTGTTGGGGGTAAGTGTTGTTTCTCCTTTTACTGAGTGGGTTAGTCCCAGGGATTAAGCGCACGCTGTCACTGGTCGGTGGCCCTCCCGAGGCAGAGGCAGGCGTAATTCTGAGTTTGAGGGCAGCAGGACTACACAGAGAAACCCTGTCTGAAAGGAAAAAAAAAAACCTAAAGCTGTCAACCTTGGCAGTGCCTTAGCCTGCCTGCTGATCTGTCTCACCCAGCCCCTTTTTGGCTTTCTGAGACCGTCTCACTCTGTCACCCATGGAGACCTGGAACTCATTATGTATCCCTGACAGGCCTCAAACTTGCTATGATCCTTCACCTCTGTCCCTGCCTTCTACGATTGCAAGTATGTGCCACCATGCCTGGCTTTTTATCTTTAGCAGAAAAATACTCAGGCCCGGTGGTGGTAGTGGTGGCATCGGCACACACCTTTACCCCCGGCACTTGGGAGGCAGCGGCAGGCTGATCTGTGTAAGTTCAAGGCCAGCCTGGTCTACAAAACTAGTTCCAAGATAGCAGGACACGGAGAAACTCTGTCTCAGGCCCCCCACACCCTCCCCCCAAGAAATGGATAAAGGGGCTGGAGAGATGACTCAGCAGTTAAAAGCACTGACTGCTCTTCCAGAGGACCTGAGTTCAATTTTCCAGCACCCTTGAATGGCCTTCATTGGTACTGGGCATATACCCAGGGAAAAATCTCATACATATAATTTCTTTTAGTAAAATATTCAAGACTGTACACTAAAAAGTGGGTAATATTGCTGGGGTGTGGTGATGAACACTCAGGAAGCAGGGGCAGGTGGATCTCTGGTGTTGGGGCTAGCCTGGTCTACAGATGAAGTTCCAGAGAATACTAAGCCAAATGTAGCAAACATCTGCAGTTCTATCACTTGGAAACTGGAGGCAAGAGGATGAGGTGTTCAAGGCCAGCCTGAGCTAGATGAGCCCTTACCTTTAAAGGAAAAGGAGGATGGGGTTCAGTGCTCGTGTTTTCAAGTGTTTTCAAGCATCAAACAAGAAAGCACTGCTACCCTGCTCCTCCATCGCGGTGGGAACCTTGTGGTCTCCTCAGTGAGCCCCTGTCCCTCTGCCCTCCAGCTCTGGTTCATGGGACCTGCTTATCCTTTCTCCACAGGACTGAGCACTGAGGGCATCTACCGGGTCAGCGGGAACAAGTCAGAGATGGAAAGTCTGCAGAGACAGTTCGATCAAGGTGAGTCGCAGCCTGGCTGTGCATCACTAGTCCAAAGCAGATGCCATGGCTGGATTGCCCGGAGGGCCTGGGTACCAAGAGGGACTGGCTCAGAGACAGAGGTTACATGTGCCCCCCATGGGGGACCAGGTCTATCAACATACCATCCCTGCCAAGGCTGTTGCCACTGCCGTCCACGGCCGCCATTAGAGGTTTCCTGGCCCTGGCTCACTTCTAGAAGGGCCTTGCCTCCCTGGGCTGGGATCAGGGGTGGTAGCATTTGAATTAATGATCCAGTATTTTTTGACAGTCTAGAAGTGTCTGTATCAACAACATTTCAAGATAGTTGAGCTGAAATCTTAGTCACCAACTTTGGGTGTGGCTGCCCTGCTCCTGAGTTAGGTCAAGTGTGAGAGGCTCCCAGCTAGGGACTCGGCTCTTAATGCCAAGCCAGGCTACCAGGCCAGAGCAGAACAGTGAACACTCTCAGCTGTCAGCAGCCAGAGAGTAAGCAAAGTTAGGGGACAAGAGGGCCAGTTTCTGGAGCAACCACCTCACCTGTTTTCATGGGCCAGTATTACCTTGTAATCATATGCCACTATTTGAACATCAGGAATATGTCCTGGAAAACACACACACACACACACACACACAATTTCATTGGGCAAGTGTCAAATGGTACACTTACAATAAGCCACATGGAATTATCTCAGGACCTTTGCTGGCCAAAGTGGTTTTGTGGTGCATGACTGTACCTGTAAGAATCTGAATAGCTGGTAGTCCAGAAAGGGACGCTTGGTGTCCATTTGTAGACAAGTCCTACGGAATGAAGCACGCAGGTTGGTTAGAGAGAGAAGGGAAATGAGAAGGAGGGGTCAGTGAAGCCATGGGCTGGGAGGAACCAGGGAGAAGAAAATGGGGGATTCTTCCTCCCTCCATCGTGGTCTGGAAGAGGCAATAACCGCATGGCGGGCAGGAAGGAAGTGAGGGGAACACTGAAGCTCATGAGAACCCAGTGGGATGAGCAGGGAACCTGGGGGCTGAAGGGAAGCTCTCCAGCCCTGTCTGAACCCAGGCCGCCCTGCCCCGGGCAGCATCAGAAAGCCTGCCCTTATGTGAGCTCTCTGTGGCTTCTGCTGACTTGGATGAGTCTGGCCTCACCTCTTGATTTGCTTTCAGACCACAATCTGGACCTGGCAGAGAAAGACTTCACCGTGAACACTGTGGCAGGGGCCATGAAGAGCTTCTTCTCTGAGCTTCCAGACCCCCTTGTACCATACAGCATGCAGATCGACCTGGTGGAAGCGCACAGTGAGTACAGGCTCCAGTAAGGAGGCTCTAGGCAGCCCTGACTTTTTTATGAAAGCCCAGCCACACCTTGGCTTGTTTCTTGCCAACTTTAAGTTAACCTGTCTATCTTTTGCCTCGGGGCTTTCATCTTTCTCTTCTGTAAATCTTACTTTCACTCTTACTCCATAGCTGTCTGGGTGGCTGGCCCCTGATGTTCTCGTCTCTACCTGCCAGCCCTGCCTGACTGTTCGTCTCTCCTGCCTCGAGATTGACCATTCAGCTCTAGTAGACCATCAGGCAAAGAATCACAGCTCCACAGAGTTAACCAAATACAGCATAAACAAAAGTCACACACCTTGAAATAATATTCCCAACAGCAGCTGCAGCTCCCTGACCCTGGCATCCACCACGGGTGCCATCCCTGTCCGTCTGCTGTGTCTGCCCTTAGTTTGCCCCTTGGGAAGAGCTGGACTGCTGTTGGGAAGCAGGTTATCCTGGACCCTTGTCTGTCTTCTGCCTCATATAAGGCAGCAAACCGGTCAGCTGAGGCCATACAAACCCGGGAAGTTACCTGTGGAGCTGGAGAAATGGCTCGGTGGTTAAGAGCACGGGCTGCTAGTCCATAGGACCCAGGTTCAGTTTCTAGCACCTACATGGTGGCTCACAACCATCCATAACTCCCGTTTTAGGGAATCTAACACCCTCTTCTGACTTCTCGGGATGTCAGGCATACATGTGATGCACAAATGTGCATGCAGGCAAAACACAAAATAAAATTAATAAATCTAAAAAGTAAAAAAGAATTTTTAAAGAAGAAAATTGGGAGGTGGGGAACAAATTCTCCAGTGGCCTTAGTCAGAAGATCACAAGGCTCTGCAGCCCAAAAGACCTCCAGGGGTTTTTTGGTGTTCATTTGAGGTAGTGTCTTGTGTATCAAGGTGCCTTCAAACTTACCTTTCTGCCTCCCATGGGCTGCCATTACAGATGTGCACACGTCTGCCTGACTTAGAAGCTCTAGTTTTGATGGCCGTCTCTAGAGCTGTTCTCTAGAGTTCTCCAGCTGTGGTCCATGACCCTTTTAGGGGTCAAACAGCCTTTTCTTGAGGGTTGTATATCATATATCCTGCATATCAGACACTTATATTACAATTCAAACTGTAGAAAAATTGCATTTATGAAGTAGCCGCAAAAACAATCTTATGTCTGGGGTCACCACCACATGAGGAACTGTATTAAGGGTCACAGCACTAGGATAGTTGAGCGCCACTGCTCTAGGATTCTCATGGTATGGGATGCTTTCTCATTGTCTGGGTGTGTCATGTACCATGAAGGCCCTGGCCTCTTGGAGCTGCCTACCACAGACTTCTTATTTAGTCAAAGCCCTTGCAGGGAAAGGGGGGCTAGACCCTGAAACAGAAATTTATCCACAGTTGCTGAAAGGCATACCCCTCTGGGTGGGTTCAAGGCCAGTCTGGTCTACTATGTAAGTTCCAAGACAGCCAAAATATGTAATAAGATACCTTAGGAGTGGGGTGGGGGGAGACCTTGTAGAATGCCAAGAAAGAGGTCAGGCAAGAAAAGGGGAGGTGTGGTCCTGGGCTAGCTCAGCACTGCCTGACTCCAGCGGTGTACTCACTCTCAAGGCTGTGGTCCCTGCTCCTAAAGAAGCTAGCCCAGCTGTGGAGGGTGCAGGGCTCAGGTTACCTGCACCCAGTTTGTTTCCACAGCTGCCAGCCTCCCTCTCATTTTGCCCACCTACCAAGGCTGGGAGGCAGCGCTTAATGGTGGGGACCATCTCAGGCTCATGCTGTCTCTCTAAGGGAAGTTAGAGAGGGTTGGGGGGGGGGGTGCACTGGTTGGGACCCAGTTCTCACATTTGTCTTGACCTGGCGCCATCTAGAGGCATGTTGAGTTCTGGCACGCAACAGAATGCCATTGTTTCTTGGAACAGCTGACATGGCACCTTTTTGTTTGGGAAGGGCCCGCCAGGGTGCTACTGATAGGGGGTCCACTTCCTGTCCTCCCATCGCTTCTGCCACCCACTCTGTAGGTTCCCACAGCTCAGAAGGTGGCTGCACAGCAGCCTGGGAAGGGTGGAGTCTCATAGCTTCCTCTCCATTGTATGCTTTCTGGGCCCTGCTAGTCAGCTGGGCCACCTCTTGTCTGTCCTTTCTTGACACCCTGACAGAAGAGAGTGGAGAGGAGGGGGTCTCAGATGGCACTTCACAGCAGAAGCAGCGAGTGGAGCGTGGGCCTCGATGGCGCAAGGTGGACTTAGCTGAGTCAGATACCAGGCACTGAAAAAGTTGTGTCAAGGGACATGGTAGAAGGGAGATTGTCGTGCCTTATAGTAGCATAGGTTTCCATGGCAACAGCAACTTAACCAGCTCTTTTCACGTACTGCCTCAGAGTAGCTGTGTCTGTGTGTCCAGGCTTGCATGCGATTCCAACACCCCATCACAACATGATGAGGGTCATTGTCTGATTGTGGTGTACGCATCAGAGTGTCAAGATTTGAACACTATAACAGAGTGCCCACCAAGTGGGGTCTGGGTGTGTGTTTGCCAGTTGTCTTCCTAGCTTAGTCAAGGTAACATGGAGACTCATGCACTAGCAGAGCTCACAGATCGTTGCTTGCTGTGTGCGGCAGGCTCTGCTGGGTATTGGTGTGTGCTCTTAGTCACCAGTGAGGTAGAGGACTGTCTCTCCATGGTACAGAGGAGCCCGAGGCTCTCAGAGTGACAGAGTTTGGCTGGAGGCCCAGGTCACACGGCTGGGGGCTGGCAAGCTGGAACTTGAGTCCCTGCTTTCCTGGGTGGAAGCTGATGTTCTCTGTAGACAGACTCAAGCAAGCTGAGCTGTGAGTGCAGAAAGCTCCATGATTGGGAAGAGGCGGGGAGCGGGAGAAGGAGGCGTCGTGAGCTCTGATTTCAGGCAGCGGCTAGAGTTGTAAGGCAGCGAGTGGGGCTTTGTGTCGCCCTCTCTTCCCTCATTCCAACAGAATTTGTTCCCAGACTGCATGGTCATCTTTTCCCTCTTCTCCACCACCAGCACCACCAATCCCTTCCCTGTCCAGAGTCCCTCTAGTTCATCTGGGCCCCACAGGCTCTGCCTATGGCTTCTGTACTGGCAGGCATCCTAGAGCTATGTCCACTCTGGCTACAGGATTCCAGGCCAAGGACCCGTAGCTGCCAACATGTGGTCATCCGAGGGAAATTATTCCCAGTGCAGGCTTATCACCTACCTTTCCCACTAGGCAGATGGGGCGGCCAAGGTTGTGGGGTGGGTGACCCTCACTGTCCTGTAGGCTCTTGTTCCCACACCACCTCAGGGTGTGGTTTTCTCTTGTCTGTGCACATAGCTGCTCTGAGATGCTGTGTCCCTCAAAGACACATGACTGTGGCAGACAGAATATGGTTCCAACACTGCCCAGCTTGCTGCATGATCCTGCTTCCAGAAGGGTCTGAATTTTCCATTCTAAGCCAAGCAGAGGGTGGTCCCTGCCTAGCCTTAGCCATACCTTGTGTGCCACACAGGAGGAAGACAGGGACCCAGCTGGGACCCGCCTAGCTTTCTCCTTTTCCAGTAGTCAGTAACTGCCACCCTAGCACTGAGGGGAAGCAACAGTTCCCAGCCTGGAGCTTGGTTTGCAGTGAGCAGCCAGGTTGGGGACAATAGGATCAGGGCCCTTGCCAGGTTTTATGACCAGAGAGAGTTCTTGTACATTTTTGTTTTTCCTTAGTTTAGAGTTGTAGTGGTTGTGTTTTTATTTATTGGATTGGTTTTTCAAGACAGGGTTTCTCTTGTAGTCATGGCTGTCCTGGCACTCACTCTGTAGCCCAGGCTGGCCTCGAACTCAGAGATCCACCTGCCTCTGCCTCTCAAGTGCTGAGATTAAAGGTGTGTGCCACCAATGCCCAGTTAGTTTGGGTTTTTTGTTTGGTTGGTTTTGGGGTTCGGTTTGGTTTTGGTTTGAGACATTCTATAGTCCAAGCTGCCCTCAAACTCTGCATTCTCCTGTCCTAGCTTCCCCAGTATTAGGATTTCAGGGTCTTTGTGCCTTTTCAAGCCCTGGTTTGTGTCCATGTGAGGATGTTTGTAAGGTCCCTGAAGGTCCTGACTTCCGTCTCCTCTTCATTAGGGGTTCCTGGGGACTCAGCTGTTAGCAGCTGTGTTGTGTATATGTAGACTTCACCTTGGTTTGTCTGGACCCTGAGTGCCTGTTCACAGCCCCACTCCATTCCTTTCACTGGCTCCAAGACATGGCAGGGGGTCTGGAGCAAAGAGCAGAGCTGAGGCCCAGCCCCACTTTTTGCCTAAATGCCTACTGAGGATTGCATAAAGAGCATCTTAGAAATGGTCCCTGGGGTACTTTAACACCATGCAAATATAAGCATCCTCTGTCTCCCAGAAGAATGAAATATCATTGCCAGGCATGAGATACCCCCTACTAGTTATCGGTCAGGGAGGTATACCCAGAGCACCATAGGATATCACCATGGTGCTTGACTGCCCACAATAACTCAGTAAGATCCTATGCTGAACCTCAACTGAGCAGAAAATTGTCTCTACTGGCTGGTCTATGTAGTCCTACAAGGTACTTTGCAGGCTGCTGTGGGAGAAGGCCTTTTTTTTTGGGGGGGGGTGTTTTGTTTTTGTTGTTGTTGTTTTTCTGAGACAGGGTTTCTCTGTGGCTTTGGAGCCTGTCCTTGTAGACCAGGCTGGCCCCAAACTCACAAGAGATCCCCCTGCCTCTGCCTCCCGAGTGCTGGGATTAAAGGCGTGCGCCACCAACACCCGGCAAGACATCAGTATTTTTATCCAGTGCTCAACCCTGCATATTACAGTACCATCTTGCCCGGCAAGGTGTGTCCATTGGTACAATGGTGGCATGGCAGTTATGGCTCAAACCAACTTCTTTGTGACTGGATGTGGTTTGCTTTGAGCCTCCTCCACAGGAGGAGTTTCATGCTAGGTACTGACTAAGGAGAGCATGGGCAGAATAAAAAGGGCAGTGGTGGAGTGGGTTTGGCTTGGTGGACTGCTTGCCTAGCATGTGCAAGGCCCTAGGTTCCATCCCCAGCATCAGGGGGGAATCAGTCTCGCTTTAGTGTCATGGGCTCAGGGCCAAGCTTGGCCAGGAAGATCCTGTTGCTCCCCTTGTGGTCCTCCCACTAGACACTTGGTGCTCCTCAGTGTTATGAGTGCAGAAACTCACACAGGTAGGAAGGGAGAAGGAATATAGGTCAGGAACCACTGGGCCTTTCTTGGGCCTCTGACTCAAGAGGCTGCAGGAGGAGGGTGAGCTTTCCCAGGGAGGGGCACCCATCACTACCCCAGGAAGAAAGAAGGGCACACCCATCACCCATGCTCTGCTGATCCTCACACGGGAAGGCCAGGTCTCCTTCCTGAGTGAGACTGCTGCCTGAGATGCTGCTACACAGGTGCCTGATGAAAAGAGACACAGCTGTGTTTATGTCACCGGGTGCCTACAGGGCCCTGGGCATGCTTGCATCTGAAAAGGTGCACTAATTCTAGTAAGTGCAAGTGAGCTGTGCTCATGATTTCTCATGCGTTCTGTAATCGCTTCCCAGCCTCCCTCCTGTGGCTTTCTTCTGCTAAACAGACCACAGCAAATGATTTTCAGACTCAGGACTACAGATCAGCATGGAGGCTCAACCACTGAAACAGCGCTTGGTCAGAGGTGATGCTGACTGCTCCCCTCCATCCCTGTGGCTTCGGTCATCTTCTGACAGGCACACAGGTCCCGTCGCTCAGGTTCCCTGCAGGCCAGAGCAGCCCCAGGACATGCGCCCATCACTGAGCTTACCCTGCACTCCTGCTGCCTCCAGTCTCTCTTACAGACAGGATGCTGAGTGGTGCTCCGGTGTCACTTGCCCATGTTCACAGCTTCTGGGTGCTTGAGACAGCACCTCACTCAGATGAGGGTTTGAGTCAGATTTGGCTCTTAACTGTAGCCGGTCTGCACCACACTTCTGTGTGACTCACCCGGTTATGGTCTTCTGCCATGGCCTCTACTGTAAAGGATCCCAACCAGGAAGCCATGGCCTTACCCCCCCCCCTTTTTTTTTTTAACTGAAAACAGATTTGTTTTGTTTTGAGACAGGGTCTCACCATGTCGCTCAGGCTGCCCTGGAACTCACTAACTCACTCTGTAGGCCAAGCTGGCCTAAAACTCCCAGAGATCCACCTGCTTCTATCTCCCGAGGGCTGGAATTAATGGCACGGGTATGCCACCACTTCCCAGCCAGATTTTTTTTTCCCCTGAGACAGGGATCCTCTATGTAGCCTTGGTTGTCCTGAAACTCTCTCGGTATACAGGCTGGCCTCAGAGTCACAGAGATTCCCCCTGCTCTGCCTCATGAGTGCTGGGATTAAAGGTATGCACCACCACCTTCCCAGATTTTATTTTTAATGCAATTCTCTTCCCAGATTCTCCCCACTTCTGCACCATTTCTTTCATTAGAAAACAAAAAGGCATCTAAAAAATAATAAAAAGATAAAATAAAAACAAATCAGAATAGGATGAAACAAACTAGCAGAAGAAAAGAGCCAAAGAAAAAAACTCGGGAACCACAGAGACACACACAGAGATCCCATTAGAACACAGAATGAGAAGCCATTATTTGTGTGTGTGTGTGTGTGTGTGTGTGTGTGTGTGTGTGTGTGTGTGTGTGTGTGTGTGTGGTGCATTGTGAGACAATCTCCAAAAATGCCATTGAGGCCAGGTGGTGGCGGTGCACACCTTAAATCCTAGCACTTGGAAGGCAGACGCCAGCCTGGTCTACAAAGCGAGTCCAGGACATGCTCTAGAGCTACACAGAGAAACCTGTCGTGGGGGGTGGGGGGGGGAATGCCATTGAATTCATTTGTGTCAGCCGTCTACTGCTGGGCATGGGACCTGCCCTGAAGAGTGTTTTGTGCACCCAGTGAGACCCCAGTAGAGAAAACTGTTTTTTCCTTTGTGAGCAGTTATCAATTGGGACTAGCTTCTGGCTTATGGATGGGGCCTTTCTTACCCTTCTTGTGTTATTCTGTTTGTTACTGTTGTAGAGACCGGGTCTCATCCCACTGCCTAGGCCGACCTCAGACCGACAGTCTTCCCACTGCAGCTTCCCAAGGGCTGGGGTTTCGGGTTCACCTCACCGCGTCCACATGCCCTTCATCTAGGAGGCACGGTGGGACAAGTCTCAGCCACCGGGACTTCAGAGCTTTAGTGCTGTCCCCAAACAGAGGCCGTCGTGGGTTTTGTTGTGTTGTGTTTGGGGGGCTTGTAGGCGTGTTCGCACAAGTGGGATCACCAGATGACTTACAGGAGTCAGTTTTCTCTACCCTGTGAGTCCCAGGAATCAAGCTCAGGTCATGAGACGTAGCAGGTAGTGCTCATACCCATGAGCTGCTCTCCTAGCCACTGTCAGCCCACGCTCCAGTGACACGAAGATCTCTTTCCATGTGCAGAGAGGAATCTGGGTTGGCCAGGTGTCACTCTCGATGGAGTCTGGACCATTTTTGCCTTCCTGCTAAAATGAGCCAAACCCAGCTCAGCTCTGCAGCTGGTCAGTTCCAATCCCCGCTTCACAGACTTCCTGTCTGCTTCCTTGTTTCCCATCCTCAAAGCAGGGCGGATTGTAGAGACGACTGACCTGGTGTGGCATGGATGGCATGCTTCCTGTCACCGCGCATTCGAGCCCTCAGGAGGCGGCAGTAAACACAGGGGCATGTGGTCCCTTTGATGAGCTGCCTAAGAATCGCCCACTGTCCGCAGCAGCACCATGTGCAGAGCCGCTCATGTCTGCAGGGAAGGACAGAGCCCTGGTCTTGTGGCAGACCCCCTCCTTCATGGTCTGTCAGTGTGGGTGGGTGGCAGTGCCCTCCCGTCTGGCCAGGAAGCAAGCAGTCTTTCTGCATTGGGGTGCCTGTCTCCAGGGGCAACCGATGAGCAAAGAATGGTGTTCTTTATGGTACAGTCTGTGGATGGTTCATCTTGGGGGGCAGGGGGGGCAGGAAGCCCAAGCATACAGTACTGTCCTTCAGCAGGGGCCTGGACCCCAGTCCAGGTGTGCGGCCATGGATGCAGGCTCTGGGCATGAGGGTGGGATAGAGCTGTCAGGAAACCCTGGGCTGCCCTCCCAGAGAATTGCCAGAGGCCACTGGTGTGTCCGCCGGCCACAGGTCCTATTGGCTGCTTCATGGCTCCTTTACACCCCCAGAACACCCACCAAACTCAGCCCTGAAAAGCCTTTGGTTTTCTCTCTCAGAAATCAACGACCGAGAACAGAAGCTACACGCTCTTAAGGAGGTGCTGAAGAGATTCCCAAAGGAGAACCATGAGGTCTTCAAATATGTCATCTCCCACCTGAACAAGTAGGTTCCATGCTGCCGGGTGGTTTTCCTCCTGTAATAAACAGGCGTCTCAGGTTAAGTGAGGGAGAAGGAGCCAGCAGGGCCCACCCTCTGCTGCAGAGGCCAGTGCCATAGCCAGGATCCTCGGCATCCTTAGTTTCCACTCTGGCTCTAGCTCTGGTTCCAAGCACACGGCAGGGGGTAGTTTTTCTGGCAGGTGCTGGTGCCTTCAGAAATTTCACAGAAGCAAAAATTCCAAGAGCTCACAGCTGCTCCTTGTCCATGTCTCCGTGCTGGTGTGAGGCAGAGCATATATCAGTGGTGCCTTGGGACAGAACAGCCTGTGAGATGAGCAGAGCACTTAAGCAGGGCCCGGTGTGTCCGCTCGTGGCAGGCCTGTTGGCCGAGGGCTAGTTTTTGGAGCCATGCACTAACTCACTCCCTGCCCATCCCAAACATCGTCACTGCTTTGGTGGATGGTCTATACACTGTCTCTTCCAGGGGCCTGTGGCACCTCCACGTGTCCTCAGCCTCTGGACCCTGTGGCTCCTGAGCCCAAGTGGCAGGGTCAGACCCTGGCAGGGCTGACAGGCAGGCAGGCAGGGAAGCGCTGTGCAGATGTGAGCTGCTGTGCTTTGCCGTCCCCTGCAGGGTCAGTCACAACAACAAGGTGAACCTCATGACCAGTGAGAACCTGTCCATCTGCTTCTGGCCCACCCTGATGCGTCCCGACTTCAGCAGCATGGACGCGCTCACAGCCACGCGCTCCTACCAAACCATCATCGAGCTCTTCATCCAGCAGTGCCCCTTCTTCTTCTACAACCGGCCCATCAGCGAGCCGCCAGGGGTGGCACCTGGCTCCCCCTCAGCGGTGGCTCCCACTGTCCCCTTCCTCACCTCTACGCCTGCTACCAGTCAGCCGTCGCCTCCCCAGTCCCCTCCTCCAACCCCTCAGTCCCCAATGCAGCCATTGCTCTCCTCTCAGCTCCAAGCCGAACACACGCTGTGAGCCACCACAGTCCAAGAGGCAGGAAAACCAGTCGTCTTCTTGACAGGGTGGCATTTGGCCTTGAACAGAATCAGGTCCCCTGGGGTGGAGGTTGCAGCCAAGCGCCTTTTAAAGATTTCAGTGGTGGCACTAGCCAGTGTTCACCATGGCTGGGCAGTCGAGTACCCTGCAGCCTGCTCTTCATCTGGCACTGGCTGTGGTAAGCTGTTGGAGCCCTGCCCTTGGCCTGGGCTACTCTGAGGACTGAACTGACCAGACAGCAGCCCCAGCACCCTCCCTGCTCCCTGGACCCCTTGCCCAACCTATCTGCCTGCACCAGCGTCAGGGCCCCAGCGTCGGGACATCATCCCAGCCTCTGCCAGGGGCAGAGGTTATACCCCAGCAGGGCTGGCCCCTCTAAAGAGGATGCTTCTCAGTTTGTCCTCTCGTTTTCCATACCTAACCCTGCAGTGGGGTCCTTGGGAACATGTGGGCTCTGGCTCTGCTACCCCACGGTACACACCGGGGCACTGGCGTGGCCCATCCGCACAGCAGGAAGAGAGCTTTGTGTCTAGACCCAGCGTGTGGCTTCCCTCCAACCCCTTCCCAGGCTTCTGATCCATTCTCTGCAGCAAAGGAACACTGGAAGAAAGATGGAAACTCTTCACAGAGACGGAAAGACAGAAAGCACGGGAAGAAAGCAGACCTCAAGTTTCCACTTCCACCTGCCAGAAGGCCACTGGGTAAAAAGCCCCTTGTCTGTGTGTGACAGCAAAGTAAGGACACCTGGGCAATGACTGTAAACCCACTGGGCCCCGTAGGTTTACCCCCTGAGAAGTCAGCCTTTGGAGGGGTTGCTGGCCAGCACACTATAGAAACACTACGTATATAGAAATA